>NC_047522.1:19814702-19904702 GCF_902827115.2 Pseudochaenichthys georgianus | reverse complement strand
TTAGAGATAGGCCTATAGTTATTTAAAATAGTTGCCTCCCCTCCTTTCAGTAAAGGCAGGACATAAGCTGACTTCCATACTTTTGGAATTGTGTTCGTGCTGAGGGAGAGGTTAAAAAGAGAAGTAAGAGGTGGAGCAATAAAATCTGCAGCTATCTTTAAAAAGAAAGGTTCTACGTTGTCCGGGCCAGCCGGTTTCCTAGGATCTAACTTGGATAATGCTTCATGAACAATACCAACAGTTAAAGGAGTAAAACTGAAAGGGTTTTCCAGACCACTTTGTTCAGAGTCAAGGATTGGAGCGTTCACAGGAGCCACACAGCCAAACAGAGAGCCACAAGACACAAAATGCTCATTAAAACAATTTAGCATAGTAGCCCTGTCTGATATAATGCCAGATGCTGTGGTAAGGCACGGAGGTAGCTCATTTGGGATATCACCAGTGGAAATCGATTTTATGGCTTTCCAAAATGTCCTAGGGTTATTCAGGTTTTCTGTGGTAACCGACAAATAGTACTTTGATTTAGCACTTTTTATTTGGGATGTGAAGCTATTTCTTAGCTGCCTAAAACGTAGCCATTCTACCTCTGAGCCTGATTTCCTAGCCTTAGCCCAAGCATTATTTCTCTCATGAAGGAGACTGGACAGCTCAGCAGAAAACCAGGGATTGTTTCGTCCCTTCACTCTAAATTTACGCAGAGGTGCATGTCTATCTATAATTTTCATAAAACCAAGATAAAAATAAGACCATGCAGTTTCTACATCAGCACACAGATTGATTTTACCCCAATCAAAATCAAACAGATCATGTAAAAAACCCTGCTCCACAAAGTGTTTTTTGTCTCTCTTTGTGATGACACGTGGTTTAACCTTTTGGACCTTAGTGTCCCTAATTGTGGCCACAACACAGTGGTCACTCACATCATTAGCAAATACTCCCACAGATGAGTATTTATGTGGAACATTTGTTAAAATTAGATCAATTAAGGAGGATTTGTTTGGGGACTTAATATTTGGGCGAGTAGGACTGTCTATAATCTGGGTAAAATTCAAAGAGGTACACAGGTTTTTAAAATCCTCTGACACAGAAGTTAACCAGTCCCAATTAAAATCACCAAGCAGCACTATTTCCTTGTAGGAAAGTTGCGATAACAGTTTTGCCAAAGACGATAAAGAGTCCTTGACAGCCGAAGGAGCCCTGTAGCAGCCCACCACCATGAGCTGTTGACCCTTTGTTACCTCAATATTCACGGCTAAAAATTCTAGCTGTTTACCAACAGATTTGGAAACCATATTAGTTTAAATGAATTAAACCTAGCCCAGATCTAGATATAAAATCAGCAGGAGTAGCTATTTGACTAATACTGCTAGGTGGACCTGGATTTGGCTGTACATTTCCAGATAGTAACAACAATAAAAATACCAAGCACCTTTTCCTCTTAATCAACACACATACATTGTCAGTTGATTCAGTCACCAGCAAACTTCGCGAAAGTGAGATTAGAGTTTAAAAAACAACTCTGAAGGACCATCGTGGCAGGCATGTGAGAAAGACAAACATTTTCCGAAATGAATGTCCGCGACAGTGCAACCAGCAATTGTTTGTGCAACACCTCCGAAACTGTACAGGGGATGTCCACTGCGGGCGGCAGAACATACCCGAATCCAGTAGATTGTTCAGGACGACTAGCGATCTTCTCCTTGTCCAGTACAGCCAAGAAAAGGCACAGCAGAAACACGACACCCGCCATTCTCCCAGTCCAGCACAACAGTATCCACGCTGTTCCCGGAGCAAGGTGGAGCAGGCCTCAGCTACAGCAGCACAGCAGAGCAGAGCAGGTGAAACCAGGCCTCAGCTACAGCAGCACAGCAGAGTCGAGAAGGTAATCCCACCGCGTTACACCGGCTGTTTAATCCACTTTACATCTCCGCCGGGAGCACAGGCGCGGAGAGGAGCAGCGATACGCGGTGTGAGGAGCGGCAAGAGGAGCAGCAAGAGGAGCGGCAAGAGGAGCGGCGGTGTGAGGAGCGGCGAGAAGGGCGGCGAGAGGAGAGCCGGGACCACACTTCCGACTCTTTATCTCTGCAAGAGTTGCTCCCTCTCGTGCTAAATCCACTCGGCGGGCAAAAGTAGGATCCCAGAAGTGATTCGCCCAGTGTGGAGTGGCTCCTGAAACCCTTCCCGACGAGCCTTTAGTGGAACTCGGGTCCGCTGTAGTGGATGAGGTTGAACGTGGCTCACATCCGGAACTCAGCAAAGGTGGATCACGTCTCAGCGCTGACGGCGTGTAACCTGTACCTCAGGTGAACAAGCAGCGAGCAGCTGTGAACGAGCAGCGAGCAGCTGTGAATGAGCAGCGAGCAGCTGAGCGGGGGGGCAGAGCTTCAAACCCTATGGCACCTACTGACACAGCAGATTCACACAACATATCGACTATGCTCTCAGTAAACATGAATGCAATAGGCCTATATATGGAGAGAAATACAAACTACAGACAGTGCGAGAAGTCTTGTCCATGGAACCATCCTCCATCAGCTACTCAACCCAGAGTGCCGACAGGGAGAGATCATTGAGAAAAATCGGGAACACGTAAAGTTTTACCGGACATAATTCTTCTCACGTGTGCAAAGCAAGAGATTCCTTGTGTCATATTGAGACTACATATCTAGACAAATGATTAAGAAACGTAGAGCTAAAATGTCGTGCCATTTGCAACCAGAGCGCACCCTGACGCTGCAGGCATTCTCCAGCCCAAATCAGCAAAGCTTATGAGTGTGAAGCAACAGTAGGCTATCTGCTGCCCAGCTGCTTTAGTATGAAACGTACCTTCAGCTCATGAAAGCTCTGCAGTATCATAAGCAGTGTTGTGCTAGTTACTGAAAACCAGTAACTAGTTACCATTACTAGTTACTTCATTTCAAAAGTAACTCGGTTACTTTACTGATTACTTACACCAAAAAGTAATGCGTTACTGTGAAAAGTAACTTTTTTAAATGTTAGTTACTTAAGAAAGGGCTCCCATTACATTAATGCCCTTATAGCCTTCATTTCAGTACTGTTATTGCATTGGTGAATAATACAATCTGTTGATCAACTTGACATGCATTATATGCAATCTGGATTGCATCGATATTAGCTGGCTTTACATTTTTGTATATTCTTTATCCAGGTAGTTGGAAAAAGTTTTCCGTCCCATATGCCGTGTGCCGCCCGGACATGCTATCATGCTAACTAGCTCCCTGAAAGCGGGTGACTCCACTGGATCGATAGCCTGCATGTGTTCTACAACATACCGTGCAATGGCTTTATCGACTTTTCCCTGGCTAGCAGTCCCTTGGTTAAAATCCAGCCGCTGTTGCTTAGGTGCAGGTGGAGGTGGAGTGGCGTCGGCTGAGTCTCTGTGGTCTTAGCTACTAGCTTCGTCCCAGCATGTTGTTTTTGCAGATGTTTTAAGAGATTTGAATGACTGGTTTGGGCAGTAGATAGGCTCTTTGACCCGCCAGGACACAACTTACATTTAACTAAAACGTTCTTTTCTTTGTGCTCGACAAAAGTGAAATAGTGAGAATATCTCCAGGGCCCTTTCTCATTTCATCAAATCCCCCTCCTCGACTCCTCGACTCCTCTGTCCTCCGGTAGTGACCCGGAAATGAATTTTAGCGCGCCATGTTGAAGGACATCCCATTTCTCTAAATGCACGTCGAGGACCGAGCATCGAGCATCGAGGAGGCTCTCTGGAGGAGCTCTAACCGAGGATACACTGATGGGTCCTCCATGGTCCTCCACGGCTCCTTCGCGGATGCATTTCCGGGAACAGAGATGTTTCAAAGAGTCGTGACGCACGGCCGGACTTATCTCAGCCAATGACAGCTCTGCATGCATCCCCTGGATATTATTTTAGAAACTACTTTCATCGCGACGCGATGTTTACAGAGAGAACAGCTGTGAGGTGCAGAAAGCAGAGCAGTGTGTATAATATATATCACTCAGTATAACAGGCCTACTCTCTTTATTTGCTTTAGTTTAGTAGATATCTACAAACAAAGAGTCGATATTTTTCTAAAACCATTCAGTGCTTCACAATAAAATACACAACGGCTGTAGCCTGTTTTAGGAGCTGTATGTGCGTGTGTGTGTGTGTGTGTGTGTGTGTGGTACAGTGTGTAGGTGTGTGTGGTACAGTGTGTGCGTAGATGCAGCGGACAGACAGGTATGTTGGTTTGGTGTCCTCTGCTTACTTTTAATACTTGTAAATACAACTTTTGGCCCGTAATTTATTTTCCTCATTGTAGCGACCAGAGGGGGGGGGGGGTATATCCAGTCTCTGATAGTGTTACGAGTTATGAGAGTGCTCCGTTTGATTCTGAAATTGTATATATTTATATAAATATATACACATATATATGTGTGTGTGCGTGTCCGCATCTGTAGCCTGTTATTGTCTCATTATACCGCACTGTGAATGAATCAAAGTAAATATATAAGTCATCATGAACACATCTGTCCATCAGACAGAGGGCTGCTGCCTCCTGTCATCATTAATGGACGTCTCTTTAAAATGACCGCTCAGAGGAGAGGAGTTCTCATTTCTCTAACCGCCTGCTGCTTCCCCTCCTCTCTCCTCGGTTCCCCTCCTCGGCTCCTCCGCTCGCATCTCCTGTGGGCGGGACTAAGTATCGAGGATAGGAGTCGAGGAGGGGAGTCGAGGAGGGGAATTCGAGAAATGAGAAAGGGCCCAGGTGGAGAAAAGACTTGAGCTCCGCCGCCGCCATGACAGTCTTGTTAGTAAACAACACAAACACGCCCACAGCCCGTCTCCGCATGTGACACAGGAAGTATCTAAGTACATTTACTCAAGTACTGTACTTAAGTACAGTTCTCATCTCTGTTCGCCTGGCTGTTGACTATATAAAAAAACTAACGCAGTAACGGAGTAACGCACCATGTAGTAACGGTAACTGAGTTACTGAATTTAAAAAGTAATGCGTATTTTTGGTGGGGCTATTGATAGAGTGAGTAAAAACATTTTTTTGGGAGAAATTACCCCTTAAATTAGGACTTCTGGTGATGTAATGGCGCGTTTCCAGTGCAGCGCGGAGCTCGCTTTAATGCTGCGTTCAGACCGGACGCGATGCGAATATTCGCTTCGCTCTAAACGCTCCTATCGCATCGCTCTTGTCGCTCGAGTTTCACCCATAGACTGTATAATGTTTCACCGCAGCTATCAGCTGTGTTTACTCGCATCATTCAAACAAGACGCGCTTGCTCGGGAGCTACAGCTACAACAACATGAACATATTTTACCGTGATTAAATTGTAATACACGTTTCTAAATGATGCCGACGTAACAACATACTGATACCGGTTAGTAAAAACCATGAATTAATGCTTTGACAAGTCTGCAGACAGACGGCAGGCGAACAACCCTTTAGAATGCTTGTTTCCTGAATGGAGCTTGGCTAAGCTAACGCTATCTATGCTCCGACCGTCCACACTCACAACAACGGCCTACAGACATAAATAAACCAGCGACTGTATTCTCCATGACACAGACAGTCTGTGGTTTGTACTTGTTTAACTTTTGTCTAGTTTCTGAACAGATCGTATCTGTCCCCGGCTGTTTGAAGAGCAAGCATGTGAAACAAAAGATAGCATTTACCTGTTTGCATCCAGCTAGCCATGTGAGAAGCCTTGTTGATACGTTTTGTCTTTTTCACGAGCTTGCTGTGATATATACATGTCGGGTTGGTCCGGTCCAAGGTCTTTAAGTATCAATTTATCTCCCAAACTTCTCCTTTCAAAAGGATTGGAGAGTAGCTCTTGGGCGGACCGAGGTTCCGGCGACTCCACCTGCACACCATTCTCATCCAAATACTGCGTCACCTTGGTCACTCACGAGTCTAAAAAACAACTCACGTCAACGCACGTAAGCAACATGGGCGCCAACGTGAGCGCCCACGTGACCAACATATTTGACGGCGCTGATTGGCTGAAATTATGTTTCGGCGGCACAGTTTACTATTGAGACTTTTGCAACGTGCTGGTTGCTGCTGTTTCGCTCGGGGGCTCTGCCCGGTAATGATAAACTAATGCCATGGGCAAGGCCAGGCAGGAAACAGGTGACTTATCAGTAACTTTAAACGAGATTGTATTGTAGATTATACATTTTTGTGATACTAATTGTATGATATTTACCTTGTTCATTAAAAATTAAAATATAAAATATTTTTTTTTTTTAAATATATTTTTTATAAATATATATTTTTTTATTTAATATATTTTTTTATTTTTTATTTTTTATCTGGCAAGAGGTGGGGCGGCGCCCCTAGCGCCCCTATGGGCCGGCCGCCACTGGATACAACTGCAACGAAACACAAACAATGTAATATCCTTTTCAGTTTCACAGAACACAAATTGGGTTGTTTACATGATTTTGTTGTGCAATAAAACAACCAGAGAAGCGACCTGCAAGCAAACATCGCGCACCGTGTCCTCATGCTCCTGTTTCACCTGTTTAATACAGGTGTCATCACTGCTACTGATTTCGATTGAGCAGGTCAGAAAAAGCAAGAAATGACAACGTGAAATAAGACCATTTTTACCTGTGAGTTGCTCATCATGTTCTCTGAGGTGCATCAAAAGAAGCAATGCCGCTGCCTTCTTTTTCCTTGTTGTCTCATCATAGTATGCCATTCTGCAGGAACTGAATTGTGATGAATTGTGATTGAAGCTTTGGGAGTTAGCCTTTATATGTCCACGTTACCATGACACGTTCGAAATGATTGATATTTATCGGAACGGTATCGCAACTTCTTTTTTAAACTGACGGTTCGAGATGACGAGTAGCCCAATATTTCATTGCACAACAGTTGTTGGGATGCTGTCACAGGCTCTTTAATGGCATAATGGCCTTGCTCTACGTCGAGTTATTTTCAACTGTGCCCTTGAGTGAAATCCACTGGACTTAATATAGAAATGTCAGCTGAATATACTAAATGTACATTTACATTAATGTGACCTTTTTTTTGTCAGCCAGAGTTGGATTTAAAAAACATATGAAAGCGGACCTATAATCTGAGGTCAATAATATATGTGGATATTAACTTTAAAAGCAAATTTCCCGTTGGCTCTATCAGGTCAGCAGTCATAATATATATGTTTTGCCCTTTCCTGTTGTAAACATTGTTTCCCTAATCTAAGGGGATGAGGATTAAGGGTATTTTGTCAGCGCCGTTATCTGTGTCTGACTATCCTAAGGCTGTGAACTGCCATCACAGACAAGTTCATTCTGTTTACCCTTGTCATCCAGAGGAATATGAATCATCCAATAAGCGGACCAAAGTGCTCAGGCTCTACATATGGAGACAAATCATTATGGATTGAACTGACAGTCACTGAATGTTCGAGGGTCCATTTTTAGACACCGCAGACATACACATTCCAAGGAAATTGAGTTGTGTGACAACTGGATATATAGAACATCCCAACCATTTCCCAGCACGTATTGACTTCAGCACTGCTGGCCTGGTATGATCATTTAAAGGCACTACGAAGGCAACAAGAAAGTGTTTTATTTGTGTTGATGTACCACTGTCAACCTCAAATAAAGGGATCAGAAGGGATCATCCCCAGAGGACAATAAATGTCTCCATTAAATTGTGAGCCAATGCATCAAGTAGATGATAAGATATATTGATGAATTAGTAAACACGTTGACCTGCTGTTGTTACGGTACAGGCATATTACTAAAGTCTTCACTTGACCAAGCATTACATTCCCATCCATAGTGTAACACTGCTAGTGTGTGAACCACAGTGAAATGTATACGAGCAGAGGATACATATATAGGAAATGACAAATGAAACTTCGGTCACCTCAAGTTAGTAGAGTTTACATCAGTGGAACAGAGCTCAGTAAGAGGACCTGGCTCTTGTCGGTGGACATGTCATCAATAAGTGATGCCGCATTGAGCCAGGCCTGTTAGTGTTTGCAGTAGAGTCCTGAATGGGTCCTTATTTTGGTACTGCAAACACATCTATCACATCAATGTGGAGACTAAGCCGGTATCCGTCATTGTGACAGATTTTCTTTCCACCAGCGGTCCAGCCCTGCAGGTCTGTTCTGCCGCCTGCTCTGATGCCCATGGAGTTAAGTACAAGCCAATTTGTCTGCAATTTGATTTGATTGAATCTTTAATCAAGTTATTGCTTAGTAATTGGTTACTTTCATAAATAATAAGGGGCCATGCATGATTCTACATGTCAGTCATCGAGGAAGATAATGCTTGTTTTAATTTGATCATGTGTTATTTTAATCTAAAGTATAGAAAATCTATCTTGATTCATAGTTAATTGCACATATTTTACAATACGGTATTTGCAGGTTTATAAATCCCCCTGAACAATTATTTATTTGTATTTAATATTTTTTTTCCTCCTGAAGGCTACCTATACTTTGCAGGCAAGGCAAATTTATTTATATAGCACTTTCCAACACAAGGCAATTCAAAGTGCTTCACAAAAAATGAAAAAGTAAAGACAATCATTTTTTAATTTGATTATCTATTTAATTGGGACCCAATGCTTAGGGGGCATGGGAGTAATATGTGTTCTATGGCAAGCCCTTGGTGGTGTAGCTTCACTTTTACATTTTCATAAATTGTTTCCAAGTAACCCAAATTAGGCCGTGCAATAGTCGAAGCTGGATGAGAGGAGGGAAATTAACGCTTTTCTCAAGAGACTTTATTGCAGAACAGAATTGATCCAGGAAATGTTTGTGAGCTGGAATAAAAACGATTGATGGCGTTCATATGAACACTTGTGACATGAGCATGATCACTTGTGTTTACACAGAGACAACTGCTTAAGTGTTCCATGCTCAGAAACAACGAGCACCATGTCCCTATAGACAATAAGCATTTGTCAGATAACTAGATGTGACGTCTGAGGTGCACATTATTATATCAAATCCTGCAAACACCATGTTCTGAGGTGTGTGCATCATCTTTAAAATCATTGTTCCTATCATTTACAGACGGATAACCATGTTCTCTCTCTTCTGTTCTCTCCTGGAAAAACATTGGCTTTTTTCCCCCCGCTGCACTACAGGTCTCTCTGCCTACACAGAAACAGCAGATCTCTCCCTTCTGTGGTGGTGGAAATAACTAGCTGAAGGAGAAGTGGACAAGAGAGAAAGGTAGAAACATCAGAAAGGTATATTATATCGCTATTTTATCTAAAAGTGCATTGCTCCTCCTAAACAGAAGAAGACATTGCTGCCTACAGTTTTAATGGACTGCAATGAAATGCTGGATTTATAAAAAGAGAGAACATTATCTCCAGAATATTTTACCTTTAATCCATATTAATGTTTTGGTAATAAAATGTATGTGCCGATTTAGAAGGGAGCATTTGTTGTTCATAAGCTTGGACATGAGCTGAATACATTTAATTTGTTTTTCAGTGTCCACTGATCTGGAGTAAAAAACAAACCCATGAAAGCAGCAAAGATTAACAATGCTGTTTCATGGGCAGTTAACCAACAACAACAAACAGTACCGTCACTTGTCACACTCCACTGCCCACAGTGGCCAGTACACACACGTCATGGTTTCAGGGTTGAGGTTATAGAAAGGACGACGTCAGAATGCTGCTGATATATGAAGTGTGTCAGAGAGCTGCCAAAATCTGAGATGCATTCACGGAAACCTGCAAACTTTATTCATTATACATCATAGCATTATCCATTCCTGGCCGCCATGAGGGGAGTAACAAAACATGACAGATAAAATTAGAGTGATGGAAAGGTTGGGGAATTGAAAAGCTGAGAAATGCAATTTGAGGTGATTTGATAAGAAACAGGTTTGAACGTGGAAATAACAAAAATAACTCCATCGGCACAAGAGCCATAAATAACTGAAAGCAAACTTCAAAATCAGATTAATCAAACTGCAATTTGTGTTTTTGCCTGTTCTTTGACTTTGGCTTTTAATTAAAGTGACTATGTGTTGACATCATTTCCAACACACTTTGCTTCAAAATACCTGACAGTATTATATGAATAACTATGCATACAATGAAACAAGTAGAGCTTACCAAAAGTGGTGGTTAAACTTGCCAAGCTTCAGTTCTATGTTACAACTCGAGAATGGTATGTACTTATTCTGATTGATGATGTGAAATGCACTCTCAACCCAAATGTGTTTACATAGTTGATGAGAGCAACTTCTACTGGAGACATATTTGAACCTTTCTCTAACTCTGCAATTGACTTTGTGTCTCCGTAATGCGCCGGGACAGGAAGTGAAGTAGGCGTAGCGTGACCCCGAAATGTGTTGGCCGTCGCCCTCAGGGGAATCTGACTGAGGTTGATTGCACCTGGGAACAATTTAAGCCAATAAGGTTAACTGTGGCTGAACTATTAACTCTCCAGCTCGGGGTCAATGATGGATGACTTGTTGGTGATGTGTCCTGACATCTTTAGAGTTACTCTGCTGCTCTTCACTGCCACAGGAATGTAGTTGAGCTTTAGGATTTTAAATCTACATTATATCGATGCAGTGGATTTGTACACACGCAAAGACATTCTCCCTTAGGACACATCTACAACTAACATTGGTGGCAAAATAAACTAAATGAAAGCCTCTCACAATACGTGTCCTGTTCTAAAGTGATGTCTTGCTCATAACTAATTCAATAGTTCCCTATTCGTAAGCTGCCATTGCTTCACACTTCTCAATTATAGCACTGCAATTATCCCCCTTTTTCTTAAGTGATGACACAACTTGAGACAAATGTAGGTCTATTGCGATAAACAGGTTATGTCCCATTCAGTTGAGGACTATATTTAAAAAGAAACATTTTTATAGATATTGTGTTGTCCACTATTAATCATCATGATGTGTGATATACTGTATGCCTATCTTTTTTCTATTGTATGTTATATTTTAAGCACATGCGTTCATGCCTTTCATGTCATGTGCTAAATAAATACACTTATGGTCCTGTATAGATCACTACACACTTTAACACGTGCCTCGTAGTATCATTTTGATTCTCCTTGTGATGGATGCACTGTACTCTGTCCTGTATTTGTTACTTCGATTTATTTTCCTGTTTGTTCTCTCTTGCGTTGTGCTGAGGGGTCATCAGAGACTTTGCTGTCAGTCTCTGAGCATCAGATCTCTGTTATAACACGTCTCTGGCAGTCGACGCCGCAGCAGAATTCACAGATGAAACGCTCCTTTGATCAGCGGGTCCTTTGAGTGCACTCTTTAAACCTCCACTGCCACTGTGGGCATTCAGGGGGCATCAGCAGCAGCGATGCCACAACACTACTATTGTGCTCGGGCCTCTCAGCCGATAAAACTCAACGAGAGTGTACAGAAACATGACGCCAAGCCATCACACTGCATTCCTTTAATGCCTCGCTGTGCTTAAATCATCTTAAATAATGTTGGACATGTGCAGAATACCGCCTAGTCCGACAAGGAGTTTTGAAATGCGGCAGTTTGGTGCTTGTAATGCATTTACAGCCTCTGCCTTGCACTTTTTATAGACAGCTGCCCCAAAGGACAAGCTGTAGCTTTCAATAGCTGTCAACATTTTACAATGAGTAGATGTTGATATGAATGCCTACATCATTGCTGGAAACCCTTGCATTTGTAAATACGGCACACATCCATCGGTAACTGGGACATAACATTGCATATTTCATACAGGAAGTTCCACATTTGAAATGTTCCACCTTTTTAAATATGCAATTTGTATCATCTTAAAGTAAAGTAAAACAAAATATGCACTTTTTGTATGTATGCTTTATAAAATATGGTCATACATTTGTTTACATTGTGATAAATCATTTTGACTAACTGCTAAATACTACATTTAAGACATTTTTATCAAGTTTGTATCTTTATTTGAACAAAGTCACACAAGACATTGTCCTTTTACGAGACTTATATTGACTATTTAGTTGTTTAATACTTGACTGTCGCCTATTTTCTTCATCAAACATTCATAGCTGGGTAGCAAAGTCCGATGGGCTTAAAGGCTTTTTTTCTTCTGCTGCGGTAAATGAGCTTGATGAGAGTTATTCAAAACAATAAAAACGCAATAAAAACACAAAAATGAATAAAAGATGCTAAAAAGCTCCGTAGAGACTTGGGAAACTGCAGAGTTTGGTGATAATTTCATGGGGTTCATTACTTGGAGGGACCCCTTTCATATTACACATATTCATATTAGATATTACACCATTGCTAATATAAAGCTATTGATTATTATATAAGCAATAGTTCAAAAGACTATCTGCAATATCTAAGGGGTTGCTTGTATTCATGAACCCCATATACTTACCAACCCCTTCCATATTACACAGTCTTTTTAACCATGGCTAATATAAAAATATTGATTCCTGCACATTTAACAAACCTTCATACTATAAAAAGTTATGGTTTCCACTTAAGTAGCACATTTAAAGATTAAATCAACCGTTTTTATTGGATAAAACGTTCTTCTGCCAAGGCTTTCAACGAGACTAATCACCTGTACAGTTTTTATCATTTGATTCAACAAGAAAGCACACAAAACGCTCATTGGTCATGGCTCATTTGAATTTACGACAATTGGTCTATATGCTGCATCGATGATTGAATAGGGTACAGGCAACACTTTTTACAACCAATGGGAACACACACATCTCGAGATACTACGGCAAACATCACCTGCATAGCAAATATTATTAAAAGTCTAATTATGCATATCAAACACCACAGACGGGACAATTAGATCGGGGAGGCTTCGGGCTGCCTGGAACAGATGGTTTCCCATTCAAGGAAACTACACACTTAAGTTTTTGTAACACTCAGCATTTTCTGCGCTTTGTATTTAAAGTGTATCTCCCTACATAAAGTGAAGATTCTGAATATTCTGTAAATTACTTAAAGGGGACCTATCATGCAAAATGCACTTTGTGATGTCTTTTATACATAAATATGTGTCCCCGGTGCGTCGGGCAACTCACGCAACGTCAGAGAATAAAACCCTCTCTCTTTTCCTCCGTACCCAAATATTTTAAAAACGGGTGAACAACGAGTGGATACAGATGTCCATCGGCTGTGACCTATGGCTGTGACGTGCCCATCCGCTGTGACGTCGGGAGACCCACAGAAAGTTGCTATCAGAAACAATGCCTGACGTGTTTTGGACGTAATCTCGTCTTTGTTTACATTAGCAGGCCTCGCTAACACTCAGAGCTAACTTGTACTGGAGAGCACATGTGTATAAAAAGCAGGAAATAAAAAAGAACTCACCTTGTGATAAACCTGCAAGAGAAAAAGCATTTGAGCTCCATACTATTTCAGAAATAATCCTTGACGTGGTTTAAAAAGGATGGTGTTTTATCACAGCAGAATTTAATTTTATCTCAGGTAGAATTCTGATCAGGCATTAGCTCCGCCTCCTCTTCTTTTTTTTGTTCAAGCTAAGGACCAAAGATCCGCGTTTCTCTAACAGGGCTGCAGAAGAGGGGTTTGAGCAGGATGAGGCATGGCTACAATGGGGGATCTATTTGGTGTTTTGTATAGGTAGGCTATGGCCCTACAATATATTGTTCAAATATAGCATGATAGGTCCACTTTAAGGCTCATTCAGGGAGTGTGTGGGTAAATGACACAAAGTACACATGGCTCCAATGATGTTTGAAGACATTAAAAGTTGTGCTGTGGGCTTGAGGTGTGGCCCTGCAAACAACTTGAAAAATACATGTTTTAAAGTTTTTTTTTTTTTTTACATGCAGTTCACATACAATTAAAACAAAAACACTTTTCAGCTGAATTTATTTTTGAGCTTATTTAAAAATGGTGTGATTTTCAATAACTGTTGTCCTGGTTTCGACCAAACACCTAGTTTTTACGAAAAATAATTATAATAAAAAAAGCTATATATTTCCCTTTGCAGAACATAACAACCTAAATAACACACTTAAGGACAGCGAACACACAAACAAGCCTAAAAGAGCCCCTTTAACACGGATGAAGAGATACATAGACGTATACAAGAGCAGACCTGGAGGTGAGCAGTGGAATGGCTAACTCTCTCTGACTTGTGCGGGGTTACTGACTCACCTTGCTGCCAGGGAACCACATGTAAATCACATTCAAGACAAGTGCGGAGGTCTAGCCCAGCACCTGCAGCAGGACCACTTTTACATTCAGTGTTCATTGTCTCCTGTGACTACGAGAATACATATTCTGTACAATGAGGATAATGGCAATAATTGCAATGACTTGTGTGTATGCAAGAGCACAAACACACACACACATGCATGCACATACACGAGCTCTCGTCCTCCGTTTCCTTCTCTTTCCTAAACTCTCACACTCATACATACATAAATGCAGGACACAGACTAGGAGTGAGACACTGAGATGCATAGAAGGGAGATGGGAATGGGGGGGGGGTTATCATCAAGTTTGGACTCATTGATCTTCTCAGGAGGGGGTTAGTTGAGATCAATCTCCCTGCACAACAGTGACCCCTAGTGGAGGATCCCAGTTCCCTGACAACAAAGAGCACATTATAGTCCCTAAATGTCCTTTTTGATAAAACACACTTAATGACCATCCTATAATATCACTTTTTAAGTATTATGGTATGTATAAAATGTACTGCCATATCACCTTTTAATAGCAGATTAAAGAGCAAAAGGCTTTTATCGGCATATGTTGTTAAATAATGAAATGTTTAAAAGGAGAAAGGCATAAATCTGATTATAAATCTGCTCAATTGTGAACAACTCCGTGCAGCATGATGTGATCTTTACTGGGCAGAGTGAGGCACAATCTGTTATCGAGCCATTCAGTATTGAGTGTCAAAGCCATCTTTCCCTCTCCATGAGACACCCACTCCACTTCCCATATAGAGCAGCTAAGACAAAACACCATCCCTCATTCAGAGGAACTGCAAGAGTGTTTCTGAGAAGAATTAGTAATGAGCGACTAATTCAGATCGCTGAGTGCATTTTTTTTTTTTACAAAGAAGTGGACGGCAGACATTTAAGGATTACAGCCACTATTAAAACTGGGAATGAAAATGAAAGAGGTTCAATGATTATGTCACTATGTTATCTGGATACAACCAACACAGTCAAATACTAAATGATACATATTATATTTTGCCTTTCATATTTGTCATTATTTCTTAATGTGATTCCACTCATCATGGAGCGCCAAACTATTCTTCCCCCTGCATTTCTTTCATCACACTTCTCGCACTGTTGTGCAAAGATTTATACGGACCCTAAGACCACATGTATAATACATGAGCTTGGACTTATAAATATATCAAACAATATCAATAAATAAAATGTGACCCGCCATCTTCTGTAATGTGTGAATTTAACTGCTGACTGTGACTTCTTGGTCAGCTTGAGCATAACACAAATATATCTTATTAGAATTCACCCAAGGCAGGAACCAATGCCTGAGTGAAATATGGTCCCAGCACACTGAGCTGCATGTGATGCTAATGCTAACACAATGCTGTAGTTTTGCATTCTCTCAATTTCAGCTTTTGCAAGTGTATTTTTAGATGGTTTCTAAGAATGATATATCATTAGTAAAGCTTCTGAACACATATTTCTTCACATGCAGCATATACGAAGGAAACCTGCCTCATCGTAACTCTGGTTTATTGCAAATTGGACCTTGTTTTTTTCTATGTGTTTCAACTTTACAACCCATTTGATCTTCAACTGCTTTCAAGCATTGTTGGATTGTGTCATAGCAAAACTGCTCGATTGCTTGTTCTCAGACAAATTACATTTTATTATTACCAATTAAAACAACAGTCAAAAGCTTCAGAAAACCAGAATGTCCCTTTTTAAGGTCATGACCTACAAGTATGCATAGTGAAGAAACCTTAAGAGTACTTTCCCGTATCAGCAGTACTGATATCTCCCACATCACATAGTTACCATACTTGCCCCTCGCTTTACATTTTCTAAGCTTGCAGCGTTTTCACACATTGAGCTGCTTGATATCTACTGGCCCGTGTATCTCTTCCATTTATCTCTCCAGCCTGCCAGCAGTACAGTATCCATCTCCATTACATGGTCACAGATGGATAACAAGGCCAGGCCTGGCACAGCTCACAGAGTGGTGCTGCCCCTCTGAGAATACACCCCTGCCATCATATTCAAATGGACTTTCGGCTGGCCGTCCCCTCGCTCGCCGGGGCACACAATAGAAGATGGGGATAGATGTGGGAGGAAGGAGGGAGAGGGGGGAGGAGGTGAGACTGAGGTGGGCTGATGAGAAGAAGAGAGTAGCCGTTGTCTCTAGGGGAAACAGGGATGCCAACAGTGAGAAGCCCTGCGCAGGAATTAGATCATTTAGAAATTCAACCCAACCCCTGCACACCAATTGCTCTTCTTCTTCTTCTGCCCCCCCCCCCCCCCATCTTCCCGCTACGCTTCTCCTTTTATGCCCTTATCGAGGCAGTTTGAGGGAAGCTCTGAGACAGGCTGACACGGACACAGGCTACCTCTAAAGTCCTTAAAAGGTAATTGAGCCTTCCAGCCCACACCACTAATTTGTGTGACTCTGCCCACTAGCTAGCAGTGGGACAAAAACAGAGGGAGGGAAGCTGAGCAGCGTTGGAAAGAATGACTTCCTTGGACACCATATGCTAATTGGTTTTCTACAACTGACAGCCATAAGAAAGGTTGGGGCTATATAGAGGAGAATTACCAGAAAGGGCATGGTCAAGAAAATGATAATGGTTAGTCCCTGCAGTAAAATTGCACTGCTCTTTCATCCCCATCTGCACAACAATAATCTTCTGGTGATTCTGTGCAACAATAGCAGCCATTAGGATGAAATATACTGCAGTGATTGCTTAGAAAAAGGAAGGGAAATGGCAAACATGCATCTAATAGTTATGCGACAGAAACAGCAGGCACTGTTGGAGGCCACTGCTAACAGAGGATGAGGATGGTGGGTGTTTGTGTGTGGAGGGTAAATTGTGGTGGTAATTGAAAGATAACTGCGAGAGCTCACAGGAGTCTTCCAGGTATGCACACGGTACAGATCCGCCTCGAGGCCTGCTTTAAATTCACCTCAAGGATTTGATTTCTTCAAATGCCAACACTGTTGGAAATGAACTATTTGTCCGGGGTCTGAATTATGAGGAAGACCCACCCATGAATCACCTTCAGTACCTCGGTGGCCTTCAGCCTAGTAATATCCATATCTCTTCACTTTCCTCAAATCAATAATGAAATGACGCCCTTGGAAATGCAGGATAGATGACTCAAATGGGATATTATATTTGTTGAGACCACACGGTACAGAACCTGTCAGAGCCAGATTTACATGCCGTGGGATTTTGTATTCAAACTGCACTCTGTCAAATGGAGAGTCCATAGAAATTCAAAGAACATATTGTGTAGAAAGCAACAAATAAAACAAGTGGCTCAAGTGCTCCAGTAAGTTAACAAACGGGTCATTTATAAAGATACAGATGATAAGTGTGGAAATATGTGTTGTGTTCCGGAAGGTGAGGACAACACTTTCAAGTTCACTTTTATGTAACAAAAACATACCATTATGTCCAATGGATAAATATATATTCCATTAAATTCAATGCTATAACCACTCACAACTAAAAAGGCTGCTTTTGTGTCATGTGTGGCTTCCACGGTCAGTGAGTAGGAAGGTCTCGTCTTTGATTTGTACAAGGTTGTCTGAACTAAATGCTCCCATTACATATCTATACAAAGCTGTGACACATAATACAACGTCCAGAATTGGGGCTATGTTTGAAGAGAAAATAATATTGACATGAAGAATAAATAGGGATAGCAAGCAGTGAACTTAAAGGTCAGAAGTCTTTGTAAAATTGATTGATGCCTTGGTTTTTCTTGGGCAGACGTTCCCAAAGTGAAATAACAATCATTTGGAAAAGTGATTCGATACATGTATTGTTCACACTATAGCACCGGTCACATGTCTAATGATCACAACCCTTAATCATCCAGTTATGATAGCATTGACTGATTCACCTGCTCCACCGTAGGCTCCTCCCTGCCTGTTGCAATGATAACAACAATAATGGTTTCTGAAGAAGCTGCAGTAGATGTGGGTCGTTCTTTATACGCCAACGCCCAGGGCCTAAACTGAACATAATAACGTAGCGATGCTAGAATCGGGCGCTAGTAAGAAGAGCCTCCTTCAGGCCCATTGTTAATAGAGATAACTCTCACTCCATGCCTCCCCTCCCTCACCCCCCCCCCCCTCTCACTCTTGCACGACCTTCTCTGTCTATCCTCTCTTCACCGTCAATTCGTATCCCCCCGTGCAATCTGCAAGCAAGACTCTGTTAAATCAACCAATAGGTGTCAAGGAATAATTGCCCGATATTTTTTAAATTTACTGCAATATATCCGCCTCCCTTTTTTTCCACCTGGCAACCTCATATGGAATGGCATAAAATAATGAGCTTTACCATGGTGATCATAATCAATTACATAAACCTATGCTGGGTCAATGAAGACCACACTGTATATATTAATATGATGCATGAATACACACACATATATGGTGTAAAACCAGGATGTATGATCGTCCTTGAAATATTTTGCCACGTATTTAATTGACCTTTCAGCTTAATACCACCTCCCTCATGGTTGCTTAAATCACATGTTACGGTTACATGATATGTTATGGCTAGTTTTGCTACTTTATACATGTGATCCATCCAGCTTTCTTTCCATACGTTTAAAGTCAAGTGTTATGGCAGTGTAACCATCTGAATACAAGTGTTTTTGTACACACTTTACCCCCTCACTGTCACTCATTACACACTCGTGTCACCCAGTGTGACAAAGGATACAACGACAAGCATCCGGGGCTGTGCTTCATGCGTCTCCGCCTGCCATCGATGATTCACACCCAACCAGGGGGAAAACAGAGGGTTACTAACTAGGTCCTCCAAGGCACCAGATGTCAGTGATTAATCTTGATGAAGTTGGGACTCTATGTCTCCCTAGCTGTCTCTCTCCGTCTCCCAACCTGGTGCTTAACGACCCTCTCCCTCTGTTTTCTCAGCCCATTTTTTACCCTTTAGATCATGTTTAATATGGCTGCTTCTTTATGCAGATGAGTGGTGGAAGGAGCCGGGGTGAATGGTGGCAGCAACTCATTGTCTGCTGCCATATGAAGTAGAAAACCTGCTGATGTAACATTGAACTGAGAAACAAAACAGAACACATGTATTGGGATATGTTCCCAACTTGTTTTTCGACCCTTACAGGTGTCACGGATTTGATGTTTTCTTACCATTGTGAGCATAACAAAGTCGTTTGTGTTCAATAGCATGGCTACACAACAGCACATAGCCAAAAGCAACTTTACAATGCATCCCTGGAAACTCAACTGAGACATTGTTAGCATGGAGGCCAATGCACAAACATATCTTTTTAAAAAGCTGAATAAAAACGTGGAATAATCGCATTTCAATTATATTTTGGGAAGATACTTTAAAACAGTCATATCTTTAAGGTAAATAGTGTTTTTTAAAAGTGTTGCAAATTAATTAAAGGGGTTGGCATGTGGTTAACAGAAAATACATTCAGCATGAAGGAAAAACAGGTCAATCAAAATGCTAAAAGCAATCATATGAATTAACCATTTGGCTAAGGTTTAATAGATGCCTTCCTCTTATAATACATGTTTTTTTTCCATTAATGTTACATGTAAGGAAAATGAACCTACTGACTGACTGATATATGTGTTATTTACCCCTCATGAATGAGACAGACACCTCATGTAACCCTAGCATCATCCACATGAGTGAAAGCAACTATGCTGAAACTGTCATCATTTGTATGCCAATAATGTACGTTGCCCTGGGCAAAAGTTGATCGGGCCAAACAACCTCTGCAAAATTATACCTGTTGGGTATTGAAAGAGCAGAATGTTGCTGTTGAGTGTGGCAGACTGGTGAATATTTGCTCAACTGATACTGGACAGAGAGATGGAGTTGGCATTCTGTGTATTGTAATGTTAGAGGAAGTCACACGGGGCACTGCAAATGAAAAAGCAGATTCAAAATAAGTTGATGATAGGCCTATATTCTCCAGTTAGCAGGTTAGTACCAGGTATATGAACGCTTTCATCAACTACAATCAAAGTATAAACCTTAAACACAACCCAGAAGAGATGTGCAACCACGGCCATTTTGAATCACCCTCAAACAGAATGTGAAATATTTTCCTCGCTACCTTGTAGAGAGGTTTTGCACATTTGCAACCTCATCAACACTGCGCAATGCTGCTTTGAAAACAACAGCTAGCTAACAAACGTGTACATGTATGATTCATGTGTTAACCTGACACTTGGCTGACTAAACTGTGACTCATAATTTATAAGAACATTGCATTCCTTGACACTCAGCAAAACAGAGCATTTTAATGAGTGTCAGAGGTTGGATCTTGAAACAAAGTGTGAGAAGTATGGCAGTTAGCAATCTTGCACTTATCCAGCACTGGAGAAAGCACTTCTTTGTTAACAAGAGGCAACACTGGGAAAGATCATGGAGGCGGGATCAAAGCATTAGCAGTCTAAAAAGGGCACAAACAAGCACATCATTGATGATTTGAAGACTTGGGTTTCATACAAATGTATTCTTATTTTATTTTAGTTCACAAGACAATAATTTACCACATAATGAGAAGTTAGTATGGTTGTTTGTGTACTCTGTTTCTTAATATCTGTGGTATAAATAAATCCCTACACATACACATGTCTCCCATGTAGGTCTGTGATATCTATTTTGCAATATCCCCAAGTATGTGTCTGTAAAACATTCCTATGATTACATTTGAAAACCAGGGTAGCAGAAATCATAGCCTGGATCTTAAAAACATCCTTCAGAAATCAATTCCTCATTCGGCATGGCTGCGACACATGGATCGATCATGAACTTATACGATTCCCTGAAATATAAACTGAACAGAGCATGTCGCATCACTATCAGAAAAGCACTATGCTCTCAGATCGATTGCACTTCTAATATAGAACAGGGGCATTTCCAAAGATAACATCCTCGAAATATGTATTGAAGTGAAAACATAATCACATGGCGAGTAAGACATTCGGTGATGATAAACTAATATTTGGTTCTTCAGACAGAACTGAAGTCAGCAGTGCTGTATGGGCTCAGAACAGTCTCATAATACACACATGCACACAGCAGGATTCAAACTTGTATTTCCGGATCCATACTTGTGTTTTTCAATACACACACAAATGTATTCCGTTTCATATACATGTAAATAAAATCCAAATACAGAAAAAAGTGTTACATATGTCTTTTTGATCCTCACTTATTAGTTTCCCGTTTAAATCCCCTGAACCTGCAACACAAACAGCTTTCTGTGCACGGATCGCTGTGCATTCGTGTGTGGGTTTTTTGAGACTCCCCTGACGGTCAGCCGATTCGTACTTGTAATTTTTTCTATCTATAGCCAATCAGATGTCTCCTTCATTCTAAACCAATCACACGAGCACGCCCCCACGAGGGTAAGATTACTTCATACGCATTTTGCGCAGTCCGGTCAGCTCGCTAAACAGAGGGCGGAGCATCAGGTGATTATGCAGAGCTGCGTGTCTCCATCAGACTCAGCAGCTGTCTGATCTGATCTCTCTCTCGCATCCGGTTATACTTCACTCGCGTTTATGTCCATATCGATCAGACCCAGCTCTCCTGATCGGCCTTTATAGAGAGCACCGATCAAACTATTAAGAGTGAATATCGGCCGATAATGACCGGCAGGGCTCCCCCCGTTAACAGGTCACTGTCTAGCACTGGCTTCGTAGTGCACTGATCGATTAGGCTAAGCTAACCTGTAGCTGCTCCCTCCACACTCACAACAACTTCATACAGACATAAATAAAGCAGCTGTATTCGCCATACAGGAAACACACATTTAAAACGGTTTTGCCTGCCCGTTTTTGTGTACACAAGCATTCATCAATGGTTTGGAAAGTGGCGCTGTACCTTAATAATATAAAGGCTTGTATTTGCGTGCATTTCCTGTTCGGAAAGTGGCGCTGTGCTGAGAGTGAAGGGTGTCCTGACATTAGCGCCTGCAGGCAGGCTCCATGGAGCTGTCAGCTCCGGACTGCGCAAAATGCGTACATGAAGCGCTACGTCATGAACGCAAGAAATCTACCCTCGTGGGGGCGCGCTCATGTGATTGGCTTAGAATTGGCTTAGAATTGAGGAGACATCTGATTGGCTATAGATAGAAATAATTACAAGTACGAATCGGCTGACCGTCAGGGTAGTCTCAAAAAACCCACACACGAATGCACAGCGATCCGTGCACAGAAAGCTGTTTGTGTTCGCAGGTTCAGAGGATTTAAACGGAAAACAAATATGTGAGGATCAAAAATACACATGTAACATTTTTTTCTGTATTTTATTTACATGCATATGAAACGGAATACATTTGTGTGTGCATTGAAAAACACAAGTGTGGATCCGGAAATACAAGTTTGAATCCTTTTGCGGATCATGAAATACAAGTGTGAATCCTTCTGTGCGCATGTGTGTATTATGAGACTGTTCTGAGCCCATAGTGCTGGTCTAAGACTTCCAAAACGTACAATTAGCTTTCTATAGATTATGGATTGGAAGGTAAGTGGAGGGCAATTAAGAGACTAATTAAGATTCATCATTGACTGGAGGTAACCACAGCATGTTGATCTGCTGCTAATCATGGACAGTAGCAGCATGATG
This sequence comes from Pseudochaenichthys georgianus, assembly GCF_902827115.2. NCBI lineage: Eukaryota > Metazoa > Chordata > Actinopteri > Perciformes > Channichthyidae > Pseudochaenichthys > Pseudochaenichthys georgianus. The sequence goes on along the minus strand of NC_047522.1, from coordinate 19,881,897 downwards.
GATCCAGTATAAGTTTCCTTCATCAACCCAATTACCCACTCACAGGGGCCAATGGTGCTAAATGAGAACACAACATACTAGTCCTAGCTCATCTGTGGACTATGCACATACACACACATCACCAATGTATGCACCAATATTTGGTGTAAAACAACATTGAGCATATTGAAGTGACTGTTATATATTGAAGTGACTGTCATTTTGTATATATTAATTGTTGTGTTTTATCTTAATGTGTGCATATGTGTCTGTTGATTGTATATAGGATATACACATTTTATACATATTTGTATATTTATATTATTGTATTTTGTATCTGGGATTGTTGGAAACGCTATTTCGATCTCTCTCTGTACAGCAGGGGTCTTCAACTAAAATTCAACGAGGTCCAGTTAGAGAAAATCTCCCCATGCAAAGGTCCGGAACATCAAAATGTCTAAGTTGCTTCATGAATTAATGTGATATATATTGAAGTGACCTGTAGCTTTATCAACGTATGCATGTAATCAACAACTGACTGCCAATCAAATAAAGAAAGTACAATTCAAAAACAACAATATTTATTGTCAATTAACATTACTTAAATACTGTGGATATGTGTAATGTTTAAATATTGAAGTTAAATGCATCAATGTGGTGCACTTTGAGAGCAACATTATGAGATCTATGGATACATCTCTCAACACCCATATGAAACAGAACTGTAGCATATTTTCCTTTTTGGATATTTTACAAATCACTCCCCTTTTAAACTCTATTCTTGTTATTTTTAACAACTTTTTTGTTGCTGTCATATAGTATTTTATACCTGTTTTTAATTTAGTCTCATTAATAACTATAATGATCATATCAAGGTGTGCCTTAACCTCACTGAGCTGAGGTTATTTGAGCCTCTCAGGAGATAGCTCTCTTCCACCTGGTTGTAGAAAAGCGCTTTAAATTCGTTAGCATAGCTAGCTAACCAGATGCTAATAACAACAGATCGCCACTGTGCTTACAACTAAAGACACAGCCACGCAAACACTGCGGCATGTGTACGGCTCCTTATGGGTATTGCAATATCTTAAGGGCTGGAGCGGCGTTCCGGTGCTCAGCACTCCTTTCAGACGAGACATATACCACGTGAAGACACGTTACGCTCGTGTTGTGTTCATGAACCTGTCCTTGGCCAGGAAAAACAGGTACTCGCTTATTTAATTATTTTTGCGGTCTAGATTTCTTCTTCTTTTTTGAAGTGAGAAGTTGTCCGTCTGTCGGACTGACTCCCTCCCCCCCACCCCCAAAACGAAAACTCTTCGGTTCTCCACGAATTACACAAGTCACCCAAATCAGCGTTAAAAAAGCGGGAGGCGCCGAAAAATCCCCTATTAATGTATTGATTATAGCTCCGGGTCCGTATAGGTCTGGGTCCGGATCCGGACCGCGGTTCGCCTGTTGCCGACCCCTGCTGTACAGGGTTACACACAGATACATTTAAATTAAAGTTGACTTTGACTTTGAACATTAAAGCACAATTACTTATTGAATAGGTAATACATTGGAATGAAACAACGGCAAGCAAGCGTTTAAAAGATTGCATTGTAGTCAATTGCATGGCTTGTTATCTGCCTATTTAAAATGTAAAGGCTAGATTCAGTGGCAGGGGACAGAATGTGTAAGTTTGTAAGAGAAAAAATATTTTTTTTAAAATACAAAAATGACATGCAACTCTTGTTATGGTCATTCCACTCTCCTCTTCCAGGACATTTCACATTATCTCAAAAAGAAACTGTTACCGTTGATTTGAAAAACATGGACTTATCAGGTCCTTTCCACCAGCATCCGATCGAATTGTCTACCCTTCACACAAACTTTGAATAATCATTTGCTTATTTCCTGCAACACAACTCAAATTATGACTTAAGGCACAACACAGAGACCAATGGAAATGCCAATATTTCCATTTGATGACACTGCTGCTGCAACAGGGACTCGAGTATTCAGGTTGTGTCTGTGCTCTGAATTTATGGATTCCCACTTATGATTTGGGTTTTGAAAGAGTTGAACACACTCACAGTACTGTAAGTCAATGAGTTATTAAAGAAAGCAAAAAGACAAGGTACCAAATAGCCCCAAACACACGGTGAAACATTATTAAAGAAGTTCCTTTTCTGGGAATTGATTTGCAGTGTAATCTAATAACCTTTCCTTTCTCTCGGTTTATTCTTCCTTTCTCACTGAGAAGCTTGGACACCTTGAACATTCCTCAGTATAACAGTGTGTCCTAGTGTCTGATCACCACAGAGTCACTGCACTGTCCCCCGCTCTCAGACACTATCCCAGGGATCATTTTAATAGCGGCTATAATGAATCTCTCTGATCACCGGATATAAAAGCCTCCCTCTGTCCAACTATTCTTCAATCTTTATCTTGTATTTTACCCGTGTCTCTCAGTACAACATCCCATTCCTACATTGGAATACCTCTGTAATGCAGGATAAGACATGGTGGCACAGAAGTCTGCGGAGCCGAGACAGCTGCTTGCTTCACACAGCTGTAATTGGTAGACCACTGCAGCACCATTTGACAGATTGCAGCAGATACCTCCCGAAAAGACATTCTGTTGAGATGTTCAACTCGGTCCTGGCTGGATGTGACGTGAACACATTTCACATCACCAAATATATCATCTCTAAAAAGTCTAAAGGTGGCAGTTCCATATAACCAAGAGCTGGTATTCCTTACGACAATTAGCCGCGCTAGAAAATGGATAGTCACAATTTCTAGTAGGAAAAAAAAGCAGGAAAACTTGCTTCCTTTGTGGAGACTTTACCCATCATCACTGAACTCGGCCACTTAACCAGCTTCTCAGGCTAGAAGGGTTTTCAGTCGGCTCCCATTTATAGCTTGGTGCAGAAGCTCTTTGCTGAAAGAATAACAGTTCTGCAGACTGATAGATGTTTGGAAACGATGTATAAAGCTTCCTTAAACCTTACCCATAGATGGCCTAGTGGCGATATATAATCAGGTTACCACACAGTTCATACACTACACACAGGCTAAAAGCTTCCTGCAACTTTCTGTCCATCATTTGTGATCAGATGGATTATTATTTGCTAGATGCTCTCTAGTGATGCCATGTTTACTGTGGTAGTAAATTCAGACTGAATTAATTGTGTCCGTCATTCCATCCAATGAGTAGAACCAGCAGGAATGTGTGACTTGTTCACACACAAGTGCATTTTATAACTACATTTTTGTAGTATTAATGTACAGGCGAGAAAGAAAGAAGTCACCAATGTAACTGTTTGCTGCCAGCTACAGCCCCTATTGGTGTATGAAGAATTTAAATAGCTAACTTGTATTGTAACTATTCACTCTGACAATACTAATTTGTATAAGGTGGTCCATAGGTATCCCCTCAATTACTCAGTAACAACAACATGCTATGCCATATTCTAACGGCAAATTCTGAAAGGAAAACTAAATATATAAAAGAAGACAGGTCTTGAAGTTAAATCCTCCCTAAATCATCTTTAAGTAGAAGAGTAAAGCAATCAGTAGTTTCCAAAATACACACAATTTCATCACGAGCAACATTGACCAACATGTGTGCTGAACATACACATTCACTAGGCCAAGCTGTTGACATGAATAAACATCCCAGATGTTGACTTGCCAACAAATAATGCATCACATTGTGCCATAGCCAACAAACGGGATGACCGGCTCAAACAATCAACTCTGTCCTAACAGAGCAACAGCTGGTAATAAACAACTGGCTGGAGAAACACCTGTGCACCTCGTTTGATTGCACAATGTCAAAACCAAGCATTATCTCTACATTTAAATGTATTTGATGTTGTTAGTTCTAGATAAGTTCATTTCCCAAGTCTCCTGGAAAGGACATAGTGGCTGACTGACTTATCGCTCATTGGATTTGGCCATCAGTGAGAGTTTAATGTTGAGAAAGAGGGAAAAGACGCCAGCATCCATATTTTTCCGCTGGTTTGTCCAAGCTGGACAGGGAAACACACAGGGGTTGTAATTATGATAAACCAGCTGGCATGTCTTTAATACTGGATGGAGTGCAGCATGAGGGCCTCAACTCCTCACACTCCAGGAATACAACTATGTTCCCTGGAAAAACAGATCATGCCAGAAATGAGCTGTTGTTATAAGTGCATGGCAATACACAAAATATATCATCATTTTAATAATGAAGCAAAACTGTGATGTTTGTACTGCCTATGTTTAATGCAAAATGTTGACACTATCGAAAAACATGAATTTAGCATCTTAGTGTTTTTTGAATGGAGGGTATTAATACAATACACCACGGTGTTGTTTTCTTCATTAGTCAAGGGTTGTTTGGTCATGTAAACACCTGATTTGTAAGCCAGTACAACCATTTTTTTTATGCACCCTTGAATCCATTGAGTTCTGTGGAAATCTTGTTGGTTACGCAGGAGCAACTGAGAAGCTAAAAAAGCAACGCAAACACAGCTGACAGAAGGAAGGAAATGTTAAGCGTTGGCTGTAAAGACGAATGGAGCAATCTTGCCAACATTCTCCAAAGGACAATGATTATTATTACCCTTTATGTACTGTAGTTATAGTTTTATAGCCCTGTACAGGAGTTACCTAAGTAGAAATCCCCACTTGTGCATTCAGTATGCATCTATTTCATTACAGCCATTACAAGACCCTAATTAAAACGTTATTTTTTACATTGTGCAGGGCCCTGTGCAATATTTGTTTATCTACAAATTATACCATCTCAATCCCCAGAAAGTATAGGTATAACACATTTGAAGCCCGAACAAAACGTGTGAATTGTTTGCTGATCTGTCATGTGCAAACATTGTTAAATACATCTCCATGATTCTGGGCCCTAACTGAGCCTAAGGCTGCGGCCACACGAGGACGAAAACGGCTAAACGGCTAAACGAATGAATAACGACTCGATATAATATAATAATAAAATACACAGAGCCTCTCTTTTTCCTCCCTCTCTTCGGACAGCGTCAGTGTCTGTCTCATGCAGCAGCTGATCCAGTAATGAGTGACCCGGCCGACAGTAAAAATAAACATATTTATAACTAGTTTAGGGAGTTTGAGAGGTAATTAAAATAGCTAAGGGTGATGATCTGACTTGAAGTGTGTGTTTTGCTGCAGCGGGAGGAGCTGCAGGTGAGCAGAGCTGCGTGTCTCCGTCCTGTCAGATTAGACTTCACTCGCGTTTAGGTCCATATCGAGAGAAAGATAAATAATCTGAATTCAGGGTGCAGTTTACTTTGACGCGGGGTGAGCAGCAGAGGTGGGGAGAGGCGGGGATATTGCCTCATCATTATTGCTGTAGATGTTGCACAAACAACTGTAGCATGGTGAATAGCGTCCGGAGCACGATAGCAACTCTGCGATCCGCCATTGTTGTTGTTGTTGGTGGCGAAACACTTCAGCAATGGCGCGGGGTAAGCGGAGGTGAGCAGAAGAGGTGGGGAGAGGCGGGGCTATTGCGCAATCACTATCAGTGATCTGAAAATGTTCGGATAGGGCGCACACACGGAGCCGTTTGACCCCCCAGAGAGTTGCGTATGCCTTTCTATCCACCTTGGGACCCGTTATCGTTTCCTCAGTCGTTTAGTGCCGTATTCGGTCGTCCTCGTGTGGCCGAACGGTCTATATGACACTAAACAGTAACGCAAACGACCGAATTCGTCCTCGTGTGGCCGCAGCCTAAGAGTGTGCAAAGAGATATTCCATGGTTAAACAAGTCTTTCCCAAATTAGTTTAACAAAATAATCTTCAACTTGTTATTGTTGATCCTTACAGTATGTAACGCCACATCGTATAGCAATACACTTGATATAACTACCAACTATTTTTACAAATAAATACAAATCTGCCTGTTAAAGGTACTGCCTTACCTGAGTCACATTTAAACTACTTGAGATGTGTTATTGTAATATTATAATATTAAACTAAGACAATTTCTCACAGGACTAAATGGTATTATTTAACATTGTGTAGAAGAGTAATGATTATCGATCATCATTAATAAGTTCTAAATATATATTTTTTAAAACAACAGAATAATCCGAAATAAATTATCCAAACGTATTTGCATGTACAGTATGCACAGAAACTTTGATTACTTTGTTAACTTGTGTGAGTTTTCGAATTCTCAGTACATCCCCATGTTGAACTTCCACATGTTTTGAAATAAATGCACCATTATTGCAGCACCATTTCACCTCCTCTTGGCTTTTCTCTTCACTTAGTTGCTCCGGACCAGCCTTCCTCTCTCAGTAACTTGACTTCAAACAGCAGCCTCTGAAGAGAGTGCAGGATGGGGAGAAAGCCTCCGTTCAGACCACCAGACAATAAGATTATCCAAAGGCAATTAAACTTGGGGCCTTGTCTTGAGAAGTCTCCATCCAGCCCCCCATTCCTTTTCATCCTTACCTTTCCTTCCCCTTCTCAGCACCACATTGTTGTGTGATTAAATCCCAAGCACCAGCGGGGGAGTCTACATTCCCATTAACCAGATTCGTGGCGGGGACAAAACATTTCCTAATCACCAATCACAACTAGGAGCAAGGCACTCGAGTCTCTGCCAGCTCTATAATGTGAGTGATGTGCCGCCAGCTTCTTCAGAGAATGTGTTCTCTTTCCGTTAAAGCTGCACTCACACTTCATAAGGAGGTGCTCAAATGAATTGTTGCGTCTGTTGCCATGGTGCTCTACCCGACAAACCACAAGTCTATCTCACGAACACGGGATGTTCACTTTGTCCCCAGATTATGATTTATTCTGAGAGCTAGATGGATGTTAGCTTCAGCTGAGGCACAGGATGTTTCTGTTTGAGCTCTCACGTCTTGTTACCATGTCAACATGTCACTGCTTTTACTGTACGGTGTTGTTTACTTTTTGCTCTAACATCTCTTTATGTTTTAAAATGGATGCGTTTACACATTTCTCTGTGCTCCAGATTTCAATTCCCAACCTTAACATTTTTCTAAAGCATATTTTTTACGTAGTTTTAGGAGTTGGTATGGTTTACAATACACAATAAAGTATCACATATACACTGGCACTGGACTAGTCCCAATACATATCAGAATTTAGAGTGGGAATGTACACATATACTGTATTTCACTGCACATAACATGTTTTTGGCAATTCACCATCAAAAGACAAAAGTTATTTAACATGCTTTGTAGATGTGTTTGACTTTAAATACATAATAAATAACGATACCTAAAATATAATACATCTACGTTGTCACTATTAATTTAAAATATAATGTTAGACCAATTATTTAAAAAAAATGATATTAGCCACTTATGGCTATAATGTTTTATTTTGGCCATTATGTAGCAATTATTGCATGATGAAAAAAAAAAGTGCTTCAGTTGAATCTTAGTAAATGGTGGTACCCTGTACTGTATCTCCCATTTAATGGCAACAATTCATCTGTACTGTTTACAACATGGTTATTCGCAAATTGGTGGATATTAACGATTGACTTAACCCTTCTCTTGCGTTAGGTCATACAGTACCCCCCTTCCCATGCTATTTTCAGTCAAAATTGACCGGTGTGTTTTGCACAGTGATATCTCTAGAACCCCTTATCCAATTTTGATGGTTGACATCTCATTTGAACAGTCAAAGCAAGTAGAATCAAGGGGTGACAGACATAATGACACCAGGGGGGAATTTCATATTATTTTTGGCAATAAGTTCAAAGATAGTGCTTATTTTACATTACTGTATATTATAAAAATGCTTGCCATAGGCTGTGTTTACTGGAGATGGAAATTATTTAGTTAGTTGAGATTCTTCCCATTCCAATGATGTATGGGATGTATTGATTTGATACAAGCAAGCCAGTGTTTCATGTCATGGTCCGGACCCACCGGTGGGCCCATCAAGTTCAGCATTCACTGTGATGAATAGAAAATAAGACACTGATACTGTTTTCCTCAATGAACATTTATTGAAAGAGAAATATACCATAACAGAACGTGTGTGTGTGTGTGTGTGTGTGTGTGTGTGTTCACGTGTGTTCACGTGTGTTCACGCACATAGTTGGCAATGCAAAATGGTGGAATGTCACCTCAGGCTCCTCTCCCTCAGGGGCCTCTCCCTCAGGGGCCTCTATCTCAGGGGCCTCTCCCTCAGGGGCCTCTATCTCAGGGGCCTCTATCTCAGGGGCCTCTATCTCAGGGGCCTCTCCCTCAGGTGCCTCTTCCTGGTCTGTTGTAGGCTCAGAGTCTGGATCGCTGTTGTCTTCCATTTCTGAGACATCTTCATCTATCTCCTCTTCATCTGGTTCAAAAATGTGTCCAGAGCCCCTCGTACAGAAAATCGCCTAATCGGTCGCCTGCTCATTGTGTCAATGAGTCAAATGTGAGCAAGGCACAAATATAACTGCTTGAGAGCCAGTAAGGGAGGCGCATCTATCACGAGAAAGTGAGAGGTTTGTGTTTCTCGAGGGGCACAGAGCTCACACCTGTGAGAAGGTATGATACATTGTATCATACAGCACGAGAAAGGGAGAAGTTCCCGTAACGTGTGTGTGTGTGTGTGTGTGTGTGTGTGTGTGTGTGTGTGTGTGTGTGTGTGTGTGTGTGTGTGTGTGTGTGTGTGTGTGTGTGTGTGTGTGTGTATAGATGCTTTCCATCTGCAGGATGAACATAATACACTCATACCCATTCATTTTCTATTGCGGTCAAATCTGACATCAAGGGTGTTTCACTGTTGAATAGATCACTCAAAGTTCAATGCAAGTGGTGATCATCAAGTGTATTATGTTCAGAGGCCTAGTGTGGAGGATAACATAAGGTATTGAGGCAATTGGATGAAAAACACAATATTTATGATGAAGATAAAAGTCATTCGGTCACTTTTGACCCGAAACGCAAGAGAAGGGTTAAAAGCTTACAGGTGAATTTTGATGTAAATAAAAGTTTTCCTTCATATTTATCGTGGTCACAATGTCTGTAGTAAATAGGACCTTGTATCTGTTATTGATATTTGTGTTATCAGCATATTTGCAGAAATCCATCATAAGTGATCCTCCCATGCTTCAAAGTGTGATCACTGCATGAGCAATAACTGATGAACTCGAGCTGCTGTTACTTATCTTGCATAATTCTCTGTTTAGGCTGTTTTAAACATCACACAATGTATTTGTTAAGCCAACTAACAAGGTAATGAGAGTTGCAAACTGTACCAATTCAGCTCAAGCATTCTTAATTATGATATGTAATGAAAATCAGAATTGATGAATTGACTAGTAGCTCAGTAATGAATCGCTTTCCATGCACATTGTATGCCAATTTCGTTTTGACTTTGAATAAACCCTAATTATCTACATTAGTGAATGTCAATGCCTTAATATTTAATAAATCCCGGATAATCCCATAGCAATCAATTTAGATCAAAATCACTTTCCACCAAAGGTAGAAATGCTCAGCAAACTCATCCACTATACTCTATAATGATGCCTATTTATATGCAGGACTCGAGCTTTGTCAAACTGCAAGATGGGTAATTACTTTATTTACTTCTAAACATGTCAATGAACAATTGTGCAAGGGTTAGATTGGCTGGGCTCATTTTTTTTTTTCCTCTTCAGTATCGCATTAGGAACTTAAGTCTGACAAAACCTCAGCTTGAAGGGATTGACCACTGCACAATGTGACAGTGCTGCATTAGATGCACATTGTCAGGGGATCCTATAACTGGCTGTGACATAATCACTTAAATTGCATGTATGTGTCCTTGCAGACAATTCTAACTAGTTTTGAATGAATTGGTAAAGGCAGCGTATTGTGCTGTCCAGAAAAACAAATACATTGTAAGAGTTTCTATGTTGCCTATAACTGCACCCACAATCCTTGATTGAAATGCATAGACAATGACTTTTGTTTGCATGTAATGTCTTTCCCTTCATCGATAGTTATGCAATTATTGTCTTGTTCAATAATTATTGATTTGAGTTTATTTAAAATGTGCAATCTCCATTATCCGGTTAAAAGATTGGAAGGTCTTGCAACATCAACAACAATAAATCAGAACAAATCTACAGAAAACACGTTGCCAATAGTTGAACATATCTTTATAAGAATAGTGTGTCCATTTCATTATTCCACGCACCTACAGGAATGTGAACAACTTTTTTCATAACATTTTTTGACTGATTTGCTGTCATTCAAGGGACACAAAGAAAGAGACTTAGCTTGGGGTAGCCTTTCTGTTCAAATGGTAATGTAAATGTCAAATCCTGCTTAAAAAAGTCTAAATGCCAGCACCACTCAGGGACTTTCAGGTGACATACACTTTGTAGTGTCGCCATACTGGACGTAGCTTTCATGTCAGTGATGGATGACAGTTCTGGCAAACCTCACTGAATGGATCTGTTAAAAACATGTGCCAAAGGTTTCTTTGTTTGTGTGCATGCTATCAAGCTAACTATATTTAGATATCATTTTCGCACACACAATTCTCCAAGGGACCTCCATGCACCACCCGGCCTCCGTTGCTAAGAGATGTGTGACGCAGATTCAAGCCCCCACTTAGAGCTGTTGACATACATCTGGATAATTAAATTGTTCGGATAAAACTGCCTCATAATCCATTTATATATAAGCATTGTGTCAATATGAAGTGAAGGTAGACACCTTAATACCACCAAATGGATTCTGGGAAACTGCTTTAGAGCTCATGCTTGGCATTTTGTTTGTCATCATCTAGGTTTCTGGCCGTCACCATCTTTGTTTGTGGCAACATAGGAGAAAGAGATAACGGAGCAACCAAACAACAATCGATAATTTACTAAATGTATTGAAGATAACACTACCAATTGAGACCTTAAATTTAATAGGGAATGTTTATAAGGTCATACATCTCCTAAGAAGTATGGTCGTTTTTTCATAAATGAAAACCGTACAGTTTAATTTGCATTTCCACATTGGCTTCAGTTTTCAGGTTTCACTTGTATAATAAATGGTGAAATCTTAATTGTGTTTAGCCACATATATATATGGTAAGTATACTGTATAAGTATGCGTAGGTAATGTATGGCAAGCTTCTTCAGAAAGCGTCACAGAGCAGATTCACTCCAGATTACGCTTAAAGAAAGGCAACAGATCGGCATATATCTGGTACATTGGCAGTCTAATGAATGGAATACCAACCTGAAACCAATTAAGCTTCAGACTGGAATGGCTGTCTTCCCTCTGGGGGTCTTTGTGCAGCAATAAGTTCCTAATTGCTTGGGCCCCAGTCTTTGTATCTCTCTTTTTATCACTATATTGTAATGCTAATGTTAATTTAGGAGGAAGTGCAGTTGATTAATGAGTGACTTTAATAAGGGTTTTGGAATCTTGGATGCTCTCCCAATCCTGGGTGATTGCTTGAAATGTTATTTAAATCAAATACATTTTTTTTTACAATTATAAAAGCCTTCTCTTACCCCCCCCCCAAGTCATTGTTATGTGAGGAATAAAGGACGTCTGAGCCTGCTTTTAGGGCGAATCAATGAAAAATGTTTCCTTTGTGAAGTAAGAGTTTAAAAGACAGAGATGATGTATAGCGACTGATATTAACACCCAGTGGTGTCATTATTTCAGGGTACCTAGATAACAGACTGTTTCTGAATCCTGAGCAAGTGGAATATGTGATACAATAAAAAAAGACAGTAGGAAGAGAAAGTTAAACTCCAGTCTTTGCTTCGTGTCATAATCCTTCCGATCTCCAATCCAAAGTGTGATTTCTCCTCACACTCCCTGAATTTCCTCTCAGAAATTACCATTTACCAATTATACGGTGTCAGGAATGATTCATATCTCTTTAATGAGAAATGACAGTAGATAGAGGAGAGCCACCTCAGGTTTGATTTAATTCTCAGTGGGATGTGATGATCTGTTGACAGAACTACCCAGCAAAGAGAAATGATGGCTCAGGAACCATCAGCCGTCTTTCAGGCATGCTCTCACCAGTACAATGGGGCTCATAAAGAAGGTTCAGGAAGGCTTTCAATCAATTATACCTAACCCTGCCTGTGTGGAGATACTGTAAGGAAGCTCACTGCGGAAACATAGTTATTTAATCTCTGTATCAATATGAAAAAGATCAAGATTTAGCACAGCAGTCATTGTGTGTGCAGTCAAGCTGACATATTTTCTCTAGTGTTGTGGTAGTTTTCTACAAAACAGGGTTCCTTTATAAACATCAAATTAAATGACATTTCAGTCCCAGTTAGCCAACATTCAAAGACCCAACACAATATATTTTGGGACAAGCAACAAGGTTAGTTACTTTTATAACATTGAGAATAATTGTGTAAGACCTTGCTTACAAAAGCAACGTTTATTTCCCTCATGCAGAACAACAAAACGATATTGAGTAAGTTAGGCGATAGAGACAAAACCTTAATTATGCTGTGGAAACACCTGCAATGTACACTTGAGCAAAATAAACAGACAAAAGCACCTTAAATGAACTGTATTTGTGTATATTTTCAAAACATCAAGGCATTACATTTCCCCCCCCCTATCTAAATATGTACCTAGAGAGTCAACAAAAGTAAGATTTAATTGCTGTCACGTAGACTTAGTCTCGATCTTGTTTTTTTTCAAAAAGTAGTCCCAGGAAGCCAGTGTCATAAACAGACATTTAACTTCAAATGTATATCATTGACAATAGAAGCAAATGCTCTTCTGCAGTGTGACAGAACAATGTTGCATTCACAGGGTTTGATATTCAGTAGTGCTAACTCTGATGGCTCCTGGGTCTACAGAAAGTAATACTCTCGGGAGCAGGGGCTTTGTAAGAGGCCATAAAAGCCCATCCAGGAGCAAATATTGGAAATAGGTGCATTGATAGAAATTCAGGTGAAGTATGTGACTTCCTAAAAAGATTCCTGGGTTCCTGCAAAGGTTCCTGTGGTCAGGAAGGGTCATATGATGCCTTGTCAGCAAGTTAGCAATACAAATCCACCTGGAGTGTATGTGTAGTGGCCATGGTACAACACGTTTAACCCTGTTTTTTCCGGGTGAAAAGACCAACGTTACATTCTGATGTTTGGCATCAGCCAGAGGTAAGAGCTGCAGGGTAGCAGGTGTATGAACACAGGCATTCACCTCAATAAAAGGCTTGATACAACAGCAGCAAACTTAGTGCAACTCCACATAAACCTTATAGTACTTGTGGGTTTGTGTGAGTCTGTGTGTATGTGTGTACATTTAAACCAATTCTTCAGAACCTGACTCCTGCCGTGTGGTCGAGCTTTGGCTCCTGATTGCAACAATCAGTTTTCTTCGGGGGCTAGAAGGACGCACAGCTTGCACACTCGCTTAAGCTACACTTCCCCGTCATTCTCTACGAGCCATGTGGGGCTTGCTTAACTGTTGTCCTTATTTAGCAATGCAGAGTGTGATTACCGACTATTTGTATCTGCAGGAGGAAAAGCTGTTCACAATGTGTGCTCCAAAATCTCACATTCGACCAACACAACATATCTGCAACTTACATTCATTAATATTATTCTCAATATTTGCAATAAACAGAGTAATATGTTTGTCTATGGAATGTTACAATTGTATTTTGACAAATAAAGTCTAAAGTCATGTTGTCAAATGTTGTTTTGCAAACAAAATCCAAAGATATGTATTTTACAACAAAGGAGAGAAAACTAAAGTATAAAAACAACTGGAGTTTTCCTTAAACTCAATTGGTAAATCAAAGTGTAAATCCACTGATCACTAAATCAACTATTTGATGTATTTATAAGGAGTTTCAAGGAAACATGGCGACTACATTACATGGTGTTTAATAGGATATACATGTATTATAGTAGAATAACTTTGTCAACATCATTTTTAAATAGTTTGTATTGAGACATAGAGTATTTATGTACTTTTTATGTTTTAATGGATATATAACTGGCTTTTTATTAGTTCAACTGTCTTTTGGCTTTCAAATATGTACTGCTCTGTCCTTGAGAAAGTATTTATGGATCAGATTTAGTATATCCCTATGGTGTTCAATTCTACAATATATGTATTTGTTGAAACAAAATGGGGGCGCAACAGAAAAAGAGAGTGTGACAGCATCAAGAGTAACAGATTTTCCGGGGATCAGGGTGTATTCACTGGCTGAAAGGACTGTGGTGCTAGCCAAGAGTGTATATCAGCATGGCATCGCTGATTTGTGTCTTGGTACTGTGAATTCTAACTGTGGCAGAGAGCTGTCTAGGCATGTCCTGAAATACTGACTACATCGGTTGCATTCGTCACCATGACAACCATGACCCTTTTTTTCACCCCAATGCAATGATTTGGAGTACTATGCATTAAGCAGGGGCTGCCTGTCAAACAGTGGAGGCTACAGAGAAATGCTTCTTGACGTTTGTAGAAAATGGTAATAACTGGGTGCTATGACGTTTGTTTAATGGGCCAATTAATTTACATATTACAGACAAAATGTGCTTTTTAATTGAAATACATAATTTAATTATGAAAGTAACACACATTGTGCTTATCAAGAAAACATTGCACTGATTATTATAGGGTGTTGTGTCCCGTCAATTATGTTAAGTTTTGTCATTGTTGTTAGTTTAGTTTATGTTCCACTTCCTGTTTTATTTTGTCCTCACCTTGTCTCATTCCAGGTCCCTTTACTTCCTGCTCTGGTCCCTTTTCCCGCCATCATCAGTGTCTGCCCCGCCCCTGATTGTTTCCACCTGTGCCCACTTACCTCATGTATATATTGTCCTGTCTCCCCTTGTTAGTGGTCGGTTCGTCTTGTTCATTGCTCCAAGAAGTAAGATCTAAGCCATTGTTTAATGAAAGTCAGTGTTTTGCCTTTTACCCTCCACGAGAGCGCTTTACGTTTGTCAGTTTGTTCAAGACTATTTTTTCTTCAAAACCTTTTTGTCTCTGGGTCGTGCATTTGAGTCCTCCAAGCTATTGAGTCAAGGTTCCTAACATAGGGTCGTAATTACCACTAATTAACAACACATTGCACAATCAACCGCAAATGTTTTTTCAGAACTAAATATTATAATCACACATTTGATGACTTTCAAGGTACAAGACACTAAAGCCAAACTGCTTAAAATAAAGAATAATTGTAAAATGTCAATCAGTCAGTCTTTAGTTTGCCACATCTTTTCCCTGAGCACATTTATTAGTTTATCATTTCATTCCAGCACCCAACATGGACAACACTCAACACTTCAAATATACCTCATTCATATTGTGCCTCGGGCCACCTTTCGTCAGCTCAGAGTTTGATTACTGGTGTTGGGCTTGTCGTCTGCACTGAAAGTGAGATATAAATTAAGAAAATGTTGAATAGCTGCCTTGAATATATCTTTCTGTGGGATGGCAGCTGTGTCATTGGCATTGTATTATGTATGAAGTTACCTTAAACCTCATGACCTTAGTTCAACCGGCAAAATTGCAATGGATAAATGACAGCTGGTGTCCATTTGACACAAACAACATGCTGCAAGTGCAGAATGCACCGCTGAGACAGACAAGGGCGAAAATCGATGTGTCTGGTCTTCGCTGTCTTCAGTGTAATGGACTGTGTGGGCTGTATTCTTATGATGTTTTATTTTGCTAATATGCTAATCACTATAGATGATGACAGAAAGACACACAAGCAAGTATTTAAAAGGGTACGCTTAGCTAATTAAAAGGATTGTGGTTGTCACTGCCCCACTGGAAATTGTGATGCCTGCTCAAGCATGGACAATGCGTCCGTCTGCTATTGGACACACTATACTATGTTCAGAGGCAAAGCATATAAATGCTAATTCTAATGTACCCTATGTGTTCTCAAGGATTAAGATGTGGCCCACTGACTGATTTCGGTGCCCTGAGGATTTGTGTGACAATATAAACTTCATGAAACTCCACGAGGAGAAATAATCCTTGTTAGCTTTGCAGAGTGAAGAGAAGAGAGTGCCGATCTCCCACGGCAAACAGAAGCCTTCAAGTCACTCTGCAAACTGGCTCCATCCATAATGATATAAAAAAGGTTAAATGTACGTACCATTGTGTAATCAAATGACATACACGGTGTGAGGTCATAATTCTGACTGATTTACAGCATCATAAATGAGAGTTATTTAAGCATTCACTGGACACAATCTTGCTTTGCCATTAATCCTACAGAATGCTGTATTCCTTCGTTCCCTACCATTTTCCCTTTGGACTTTGCCCAAAGAAATCATGATTTAGTGTGTTGTGTACAGATACATTGATGCAGTGTGTGCTTTTATCAAGGCAACGCTCAGAAAAACGAGGGATTCTAGTTCATAACTGCGACGATGCAGCCTTCCGTCGCCTCAACACTCATTCATCCACAGGGTTTTGTATTTCCAAGGCCACTGTCAAACAAATGGAGCTACCATTTTTTGATGGACTTCTACATGTGCTGCTCTGTTCTGTAAGTATTTTAAGGTGACAAAGTGAGCTTGAAGGGGGAAAAAATCCACCCCTAGACACTGCTAAAGCGTCAGCAATGATCATTTTGCCAGAGCCACTTTATCTCCACATGCCTCGTCTAATCCTGCGTAAATTAGTGACTTGCTTCATTTCCCAGGCGGACTTTTTACAACCCCACTGAAGGGGTGTGGACTTGTTGCTTTCAATAAACGAGGGGTGGATGGGTACATAAATACCTTGAAAGTGTAATCATTCAACTGAGAGTTATGTATTTAGTTGGAGAGCAAAAGCAATGCTGATAAAGGAATGTAATGACGAGGTATCTTCCAGCGGGCTTTGAGAGTGAGCCAGCACCAATTATGCCTGGGTGTCTTTCCAACATGATTCTAGCGTGCTGGCACAAAACCAATCTGTGCACAAAACATAATGGGAATTTGTATGACTCTCATACACCTCACACAGAAACGACATTCATTTAATGTGAATAACCAAAAAAAACATTTGAACACCAAGAGCTACTAGCTAGAAACCCCTATCCTTATCACAATACAGCCAACATTATTCCAATGTTTTAATATTACATAGATGTATCCTTAGAAAACCTTATTTACATGAATGTAACGTTAAATATAGTATAGTGTTTCATTTTAATTCATTGGTGAAATCTATAAATCAGCATACTATTTGAGATTAAAACCAGGCTTAGAAAGTGTTCGTTTTTGCATTGTACTTTAACTTTAATTCGGCTTTAGCTGTTGCATAGAGAAAAGAACATTTCAATCAATATATATATATCTGTTGTGTCTACTTATGTTATACTTCTCAGGGTCATGGATGTCTGCAGCCCCTCCCAGCATGTACACAACATCTGGGAGAACATGCAAAAACAATTGAATTAATATAAGCTTGATTACCATACATAATCAAGCTGTGTTGATCAACCGTCATGTTATTATTGTAATGTTCCACAACTTCCCATCGTAACTACGTTAGTTTCCTTTCCCATGTTTCTGGATCAGAAGTCCATATGTTGTCAAACAACCTGCAAGGAACAGCTGTATACAACAGCTGTAAGCAATTGCTGCAAATAAAGACGTGGTAAAACAGTCCCAAGCATTCTGTATGCTTGCACAAGAACAGTCTGGATTAGTTTGAATCGTTTGAGAGTTGAGTTTACTTCTGTTTTTGAGATTATAATATATTCATAATTCCAAAATGTTACTGATAATCAATAACTGTATATACAGTAAATAGCATTTTCAATTAACAGCTTTGCCTGTATTTCACAGTGTCTTGCTAATATTAAAAACTAGGATTTAAGTGGACACATGAATGAATGACATGATTGCATATACAACCCATGTCATTTTGCTCTAAAGTTGGGGAAGTATGTACACCAGTTGACGTCTATAAATACTGCTGTAAGACATGCCAGACAAATAACTGACATTTGCCATTTTATTATCAAGTTGAATCTGTTCTTGTCATTCAGGGAAAAAGACACAAATACAGTCTCATCTCTCTGATGCCCAACTCGTTCTTATTAATCATACATCACGTTGAAATGAAATGCACCGTGTTGTATTGATCCAGAGAGTCAAGACGTCATATTCCACTGTTCGTTTTTCTGCTGGACAAATAATTGTAATGCCCGACGATGTGTCAGCAATGTCACTGCGAGATGACAGGGAGCAAAGAGAAACAGTGCTTGAAGGCTTGATAAAAGGCCTCAGGGAAATGTAAAAAAAATACTGTCATTCCACAAAACAACCAATATGCCCTTAAAGTCCTTTGCCATCAGAAAGTACACACAACTAGTTCCAAACACGTAGCCAGGTGGTTTTTTCCCCCAATGAACCTCTCAGGTGCGGTAATACAGAGACCCAACAGGACGTATCGAAGCTGACAGCTTGTCTGGCAGCTATTTTCAAATGTATTTCCATGACAAGAAAATATTTGAAATACATCATGTGCTGTTTCTTCTGTCACATTCACATGTTGTACCTGGTAAAACAATCTCGGTGACGGCATGTATTGCCACACACAGGGTGTCCTGGCAGTGGACATTAATCACACTTTAGATGTGAGCCAAGGTAAAACTGATGGCTGATTATCCAGACGTGTAATCTGTCATCAGCCTTCAGTCATTACAGACCTGAAGAAGACGCAAGCAAATGAGAAAGCTAGTGAGTGTGGAATCCTCACAGCTATGATTAAACCTTGTTTGAGAATGACATAACACAAGTGCAGTCTCCCTTACATCACGTGTGTGCCGAAGTGCTGCCGCTGACGATATATTTGATATTGACGCAGAAGTAAAGATCAAAGCAATTAGGATTAATCAAGTATTGTTTGAACATCTTGAGTACATTCTGATGCTGAGCTTGTCTTGCGTGAGTCATATAAACAATTGGGATAAATTGCCTTCGTACTGAAGATCAATGCGTGTCATTTGCAAAGCTTTGATACTGGAACAATGCCGAAAGAGTCATCCCAAACATAAAAGCCATTTGGAGAAGGCTCATTTCCAAATAGTCTCACTTTAAATCAACCACAATATTTATCATTAATAATGAGCGCCTACACTATGTGCATGTAATACTTTACCCATATTTCATTCATGTCTTGATATGAATTAATCAAATACATCTTTGAGAGAAGAGGAATTAAAGCGTAAATGAATAATTAGTTTGCACTGCTGAGACGAAAGTGAGCCCCCAAGGAGTACATCCTGCTGACATTATGATCACAACAAATTGGTATAACATCTTCCACCTGGCCAAACATCTTCACACCTGGACACAGGTGGCCTTTTTGACACTACTAAGTCCACAGAGGGAAGGAGAAGGTGAAATCCAGCTGAAAACTAGCCAGTGGTGGACAGCTGAGGTCTATTTGGCTCTGATCTCCTCGCCGACTCACTGAGAAGTTCACAGATGGCCCGGGCGCAGAGTAAACAAAGTGCTGCGGATGCTAATCTGACCACAGCAGAGTACAGTAGATCCCGTCATGGGGGAACAATGTTCAATGATGTTGTCTGATTGCTAAACATGGTGGTGCATTCAGGGTCGTGGTTACAGCGGAGGGTGGGTCATGTCTTGCTATTTTGCACTTTAATGAAGTCTTCTTATTCTTGTCATTATTCCCGCTAATTGGATTCTTTGTTGCTTTCTGTTTAGTTGGCTTTTTGTCCACCATCCAGTTTATGTAGCAGGAATGTAGAGCTTATTAAAATGCATCCTTTCCTTCCCACTATTTGCATCTAATTTTGTACAATTTCGCAAAATATTCATAAGGTGCAGCATTGTATGGCTTCCCATCTCATTTATATTCTACTGCTGTACTCTACTAAATAGCCATGGTTTGATAGAGTGATTCACAATATAATGTCAATCACACATTCTGGACACTACCACCAACAGGCACCAAAGGTATTGGCCATGTTTTATTCATACATCTTTAAAATCATTTTCTTCCGACTTCCTGCAAAGTGCAGAGATAGCTATGGGGTAAAAATATATATATTGTGGCCACAACAAACCGCTTGTAAGCTGTATGTGTTTATTCAGTCCTTATCTGTATAATTGGATTCATTAGAATCATTAAACAATGTGGCTACAGAGGCTGATGCTTTGAATAGCAAAAGGATAAACGTCTTCCAAACGTTTAAAGGATTGACTGCTGCCTCAAGTCAGTTTCTGGGTAAATGCTGTGGATTTGTAATTCCTCGTTGATCTTTATTCCAGATAATATTAATATATAACGAAGTAATGAACAAAACAAACAAAAACCACTTTGTTAACATAACATTTGATGCATACATTCTTGTTTTTTTACTAGAGAAATATCATGTCTCTACTGTGACATGTGTCCATGCTTTAATGTTCAAAAAGGTCTTTATTTGTCTCATACTGCCTGTGTTGCAGCACCTCTTTTCACCCTCTGCCTGAAACCAGAGCCCAGTCTGCTCTGATTGGTTAGCTGGCTGGCTCTGTTGTGATTGTTCAACCAAGACCTAGCTCAGAAATGTCCCACCCCTTAGCCTATCATGCAAACTGTGTTGGAGCAAATCCAATAGAAGCGCGAGTGCTACATAGTGATGTCACTATGATACGGAGGTAAACAAAGGAGTCCAATTGTGGTGTTTCACGGAGGGTGGGGGAATGTACGGGAAATAAACTTCGCCCAAGTAACTTTGGGATGTTAGCCTCTGCAGACCATTTACATGCACGAAACTTAGATAAAACCAACCCGATATCACGGCAAGACGTGAACATGTGACGATTTGCCATGCTTGGAGATGTGAAGATGTCACGATTTCATCCCTTCAAATGTGACAGTTACACGGTATTGTTAACCCATGTTAACCATTGGAGAAATAACCGGAAATGCCAAGAAAATGCCAAGCAAATGCTACCCCGACGGTCGGTTGTTATTGTCAATATTAATATAATAATGATTTATTCTTTAATATTCACACTCGATTACGCCAATTATCTTGTTACCCCAGCTGGTCGACACCTCTTTTAGCAGAAACAAAGGCTACATTAATGTAGATCCTCAGCTCGATGATTGGATGGTTTAGCCGCAATGCATGCTGGGATTTTGGGTTTATGTGATGTGAAATCTGAAAACGTTTTTTAAAAACAAAATAAAACTTTATTCCGAGTGTGCTTGCTTTTCTCTTTGAAAGTCATCACATAACAGCATTGTAATACATGGTTCGGCTGCATTAAGTATTACATATCTGCCGTAGTTCTCTATGTATAGAGCCCTGCTGAGAAGACTTCTAGACAAGCAGGAATAACTGCCGCCAAAACTGAAAACGTGATGTGGATCATAAATATATAAGCAATTAAACAACATCTTACATTTCTTTTCACACAATACGTCTCCTTGCAGTATCAACACTAATTCGGCTGACTTTTATATTTGATCCAATTGGTAGATAGGCTGTATTTACACCATAACGGTGCAGAGCTGATAGAAAGGGACACCTGGTGGGTAAAGCACGTTATTGAATTTTATTATTTATTATTAGATATTAATAGGAGGATGTGCAAAACAGACAAACTAATAAGGCTTAATTCAAACATTAAAGAGCACTTTAGGTGAAGGTCTTCTTTTGAATAAGAAAAAAGCTTTGGGGGTATAGAAGAAGAATATGGAGGGATGAAACTCTCTTTAATGGTCACACATGCAGAGCAGCACACAGCACACACAGTGACATTTGTATCTACAGATACATATTAAGCCTAACAAAGTACTTAATATAATTGCTTTCCTGCAATGTTAACTATGTTTAAGCACTTATTTGTTTATTATTTGTTTATTATTAAACTGATATTACACTGTATTATACTCTTATAACATGTATGTAGATAGTATAAGAAATGTGCAGAATGACAGTTTAATGGTGGAGGTATATACACACAATATTGATAGATGTCTTGTAATGCACTGTTGAGGAATCTGCGACCCAAGTTGTTCATTCATTGCATAACTACACCGTAATTGTGTATAATATGTCAATAAACCTTAGCTTAGAACATCTTGAAAGGGGTGTGTAAACTAGTCATTATATACAGTCTGTTGTGACAACACAGTTTTTAATTAACTATTAGTAGAGAACAACGAGTAATGAATATACTTTATAGGGATCCTATTAATATCTTATAATAAAATAATAAAATTCAATAACGTGCTTTAACCACCAGGTGTCCCTTTCTATCAGCTCTGCACCGTTATGGTGTAAATGTAAATACCAATATACCAATTGGATCAAATATAAAAGTCAGCCGAATTAGTGTTGATACTGCAAGGAGACGTATTGTGTGAAAAGAAATGTAAGATGTTGTTTAATTGCTTATATATTTATGATCCACATCACGTTTTCAGTTTTGGCGGCAGTTCTTCCTGTTTGTCTAGAAGTCTTCTCAGCAGGGCTCTATAAATAGAGAACTACGGAAGATATGTAATACTTAATGCAGCCGAAACCGTGTATTACAATGCTGTTAAGTGATGACTTTCAAAGAGAAAAGCAAGCACACTCGGAATAAAGTTTTATTTTGTTTTTGAAAAACATTTTCAGATTTCGCATCACATAAACATCACATAAACCCCAAATCCCAGCATGCATTGCGGCTAAACCATCCAATCATCAGTTTCCGGTTTCATTTATCACCGATGTATTTTGTTATACACACATTCCTTCACATTTACATTTTAATTTGCATTAAAGTATTTTGTGAGGCCTTCTAACATGTTTTTAAATATAACTACGGTTGTAGTTGAAGAGTTTGTAAATTAACATGAACCGAAGCTGTTGCCTGGCAACTCAATCGCACAACGTCACGTCCGTTAATTCCACATCCACACGCATGGATTAACATCGATTTAATACATTAATTTAGCCTTTGTTTCTGCTAAAAGAGGTGTCGACCAGCTGGGGCAACAAGACAATTGGCGTAATCGAGTGTGAATATTAAAAAATAAATCATTATTATATTAATATTGACAATAACAACCGACCGTCGGGGTAGCATTTGGTTGGCATTTCCGGTTATTTCTCCAATGGTTAACATGGGTTAACAATACCGTGCAACTGTCACGTTTGAAGGGACGAAATCGTAACATCTTCACGTCTCCCAGCATGGTAAATCGTCACATGTTCACGTCTTGCCGTGATATCGAGTTGGATAAAACATACAGGTGTATGCCAAAAAGCATTATTTGTTACTTTCTTTTATTCCTTTAGTTTAGGAGAAATGTCCCTATAAGCACAATATGCTGCAACAACACATACGCCAGAAGGCCAAGACACTTTCTTATTTATGAAGGATGATACACATTAGAGTATTTCATTCTTACTTTATTTCCCAAAAGTAAATATTTCAGAAAGACTGGAACCATACAGGCAAGTCTCATATTAAAATGATACGGCTGCAGGCCATACACTTTTAAATATAACATCATAATATTTCTTTAAATAAGATTTTCAGGAATGCATTTCTTAATTAGAATTAAGGAATGATATGCATCAGTTTTTTTCCTGCCGTCGACTTTCAGAGACATTTAATTTAAATTGTTTACTGCATGAATATTCATGGGAAGAGAGGTAATTTAATTTGCAATGGTCCTTCACTGTTGACAATTATCTAAAATAAGATGATGCATCCTAATCAAATCAAGAAAGAAAACATACATTCATACATGCAGAGCCCCATTACCCAAGGTGCACGCACTAAATGAGCTGTGCATAATGAGCGTCACAGGCAGTCTTCACACTCAACAGCATATGGGGGGGGGGGGATTGTTTACAATGCAAAGGTAGAGACACATACATATACACAAAGACGTATGCCTACGAGAAGAAAAGGTATAAATTGTAGGTTTCACATAGTTTGCTGTGTGTATTTTGTTAGAATTACCTTAATCCTATTGATGTGATTCTTTTAAATATTTAAACTTACAATGGATCAATTTCCATCACAGAGCTGCTGTAATTATATGAAAGGATAGAATGAGCTTCAAGAAGCATATTAACGGATTTAAGGGGTACCATAGATAATGACATGTTTTGGGGAAATGTGCTTGAATACTAATGTGGTATTTAGATAGGATGTTCTTTCAGTTGCACTGGTTCCTTTTCTCACAGTAATCCTTCTTTATAGACGACGAAAACAATGATGTGTACTGCGTGAGTTATTTTCCCAATTGAAACAAGCAGAGGGAGCAACTTTCCTAATGGCCACTTTTTCCAATTAAATCATGGCTTTAGTGACGGAATATAGGAGCAGAGACAATAACTGTGTCGTAGATCCATATGAGAGGATGAAGGATAGCCATACAATTAAGAATATGCCAATGGTTGGATGCGCAGTTGGAAAAGGCAGACCATCCAACTAGGATAGGAATGGTCCGGTCGACTGTAATATCCAATGGTAGTCATGTGAACATCAAAGATTATAAAACACTGTTAGGATCATGCCAAAACATCAAGGCTCCTGCATGGCAAAAGTAGTTTTTTTGCCAGGAGCCTTGATGAACACATTTTCATCTTCAGTTTTTCCCTTGACACATCACATACATGTATGAACAGTACTCAATGATGAATTGACATATGGCTTTGGTTCATGGCCAGTTGTAGATTTTTAATGAAGAAAGAGACTTACAAATATTGATGGTAATATTGACTTAATATTTTGTTTGAACCAGAATAAACATTTCATATGAAATACGTGACACTTAGGATAAAGCCTATAATCAAGATAACTAATTAAAAGCCAATGAGCTTTATACATTTTTTAATTTTTAATTTGATTATGCCTTTAATTATAACGTCACTGGTTACTTGTTGAGTTTTGAAATGGAGACACGCACTACCTGCAGATTACAGACAGTTTTTAGGCCTTGTACTCTGAATGACAAGCAGCAAATTCCCCTGACAATATGTCTTAAGTCAAGTGTCCTATATTTAAAAGACCATTAAAACCTTAATGAAGTGTTCAGTGACGGGTGATTGAACGCACATAGTCAAATGGAGTGATTATTATTCAGTTTGCCTGGCTACATTTACACAATACCCTTCATAAACACCTGATGCTGCACTGTTATTTATTTTTTTAAATTAAATGTCTCCCAAAAGGAATTAAACCGGAATAGATGCAGACCTCTCATTTCCATAATCTAATGCTATGTTTATGAGCTGCTGAGGTGCAATTTGAATAAGAATGAATCCTGATAGAGACTCAGGGACTGACAGCGTGGAAGAGTGCCTCCCCAAGGTTTCTCAGCGCCAATTCACACACCAGTTAAAGCTCACGCTGAATCCAAATACCGTATAGCTTGGGCGCACATTTGACTGCTCCCATGCAAATAAAATAAATAAATAAAAAATCAAGGATACTACGTTTATCCAAGACTATTAATCTCTGTTGGGTGGAATACTTTCTGAGTCTGCATGTATAGCTTCCAGACTAAAGTAAATGCTAATATGTTGGAAAACTATTCACTTTAAACGAAAATGACTCTCCAATGGAAACGCCCAAATGGAGTTTGGAGAACAGATCCCATCTACTTTATACACTGACGTGTGTCGACACGGTACAACTAAGGATTTCAAATATCATGTAAGCAATAAAGGATTGCGTCTTTGAAAGCCAAGGTCATAATGGACCAATTTCACATTTACAATTGTACTGTATTGTCTATATTGCTGCGCTGTACATGTCAACATTGTTGTCACCAAACGATATATCATACATAGGCTATGTACGCTTTATTTACATATAACTAACATCATTTGTTTACATTTTACGATCAGCTTTACGAATTCAAACTTTTAAGTAATGCTAGAATTACACATGTTATATATCTATTGATCTACTACATCTTGTGAAACCAAAACCAATTGGGGCAACATAACAGGGAGTTTGAAATAAAAGCACAGTTTTTGGTTTCAAGCTGAGGATATAATTGTTTCAGTTTTAAAATAATTGTTGTAAATACTCAGTGAACAACCTTAAAGGTGGGGTAGGTAAGTTTGAGAAACCGGCTCGAGATACACTTTGTGTTATATTCCATGGAATGCTCTTAACATCCCGATAGCAATGAATATCTGAAATGCTTTGACAAAAAATCCATTAAAAAATGTCATCTGTAGCACGACCACTCATCTGAGCCGGCCCGGCAAAAGTAACTGGACGGCCTACCTGCCCATCAGCCTTCCATCTGTGCACAAACTTATCTCGTGCCCTCATTGGTCATGTGCGCGTTCGTGTGTGTTGGAGGAGGGGCTCTGTAAGGAAGTGGCAGATTTGTTCCGGCTGTGTATTTTCAAATTCTAGCGCACTCAAGCTGGTTTCTCCAAAATGACCTACCCCACCTTTAAGGCCACCAAATGTCAGATTGCAAAGGAAATTGCCCTCTTAAGTAATCGTTTGGTTTGATAACAAATGGCGGACTAATGTTAATATGAAGGGATGGTTCTAACTTGGAAAAACCTCACAATTCTGCATCATTTTGCTGAATATACCCAACAATCCTACACACTGGTTCCTTTCGTTAAAACTATCTCAGTTATAACTCACATTAAAAAATGGGAACTACATTCTACTGAAGGTTAACCTCCAGTGCTGTTGTATACAATAAATACAATCATGGTATTTTTCTGATACCAAACATAATTCATAGTGACTCATAACACAGCTCAGGATTGGTGGACATTGTGTGAACGGGGAAGAAAGGACATCAGGTAGACAAAAAGAACCCTCAGGAGAGACATTTCTATGCAATGGTCTCACTGGAATGGATGCTGTTTGGACACTAAGCCATGAAGATACAATACAATATTAAAGCCTATTATTCTATTGTTTTTTCAACTTCCTTTATTGGGACTGTGAGGCTCAGTGTCCCACTTACAGTACTTTAGATGGTGCCGTGTGTCTCTGGGGCCACACTGAAAAGGGAACCGAGGTCCTTTGGAGACACGGGGAACACACACAGCATAACAAGATAACACAGAGGAACAATGGAAACAAACCCCAATAGGACTACACATATCTCTGCAAACAAGACAGTGCATCAAGAAAAGATGTCCATCCACATTTTCATAATGTATTACCGCCTCAAGACTATTTGTATCTGTTATTTTACTATACACCACTGCAATGGTTCCCTTTTCATCTCTGCGTATAGTTATAATTCACAGGAGACAATTTCATTTGTGATGAATTGCTCTGCTTAAAAAGTGTTGCCATGTCAGTGTAATTGAACTCAACAATTTGGGGAATATAATCATTTCAAGGAAATACTGCCGACTGAAAATATTTGGAATTGGTGTGCACTCATCTAACATCAAAGCATGTTCTGCCTAAAAATGAAATCCATGAAAAATCAAATAATTTCCCTCTCAAAATCACATCTGAAGCCATTTTAATATTTTATATAGCATCTTTATTTTTAAATGTCCTTGTTCAACATGTAGTGCACTTTGACTTTGACTTTGACTCCTGGAAGCAGTTTGTAATGATTAATTTAATTTTCATTAAATGTTCAGCCTTTATTCCCTGTTATTGCATATGCTGATTTGATGTTACCTCCCTTCTGAATGGAACTTCTTTAATGAAATTAATATATAAATTAATATACGAGCACAAGTAAGTATACATGGATACATTGCTACATATCACAAGATGATACAAATAAGTGTTCTGTCACTAAAATACAAATATATACATTAATACAATTATGGCAAAACATATTTGGGTTTATGATTTGTATATTGAGAGTTTTATTATAAATGACTTAAATAATCATAAGCATTTTGTTTCTGTTCTACATACAGTGCATAGAAGGCATTTCTGCAGATGAGCACATGGATAACAACAATGGAGTGGTCTACAAACTGAAGCTCTTTCAATTGGCGAGCGATTAGAGGTCAAGTGAGAAATGATTAGCGTTTGCATTGCAAGTGTTGAAAAGCAGACAGCAGCAGGTGGTCTCATCAGGTTGTTGTGCTCTACTGTTGCTTGTAGCAAGTCATGTGGAAAAGTGGAGAGGAGCACTTAGGGTTGTCTGTGCTTGATTAATAAGGACACAGAGAGGCAAATATGTGCACACAGTCACAGGGTAATGAGCCGCAAATGTGATTAGGTCTTTACGCTGCACCTGCTTCCAATTGAGCATACAGCTTAGCAACCACATGCAAAAAAAACCTGTACACACATAAACCGGTGATCAACAACTTCCAAGTATTTGTTAGGTGTGTGTGTTGGCTGTGTGTTCTGAGAGCTTTGAAAGTGTTGACAAGTGATCACTTGATTGCATTGCTGTATTTCTCTTTAGATTGCATACAGAACCTCCCCTGCAATAGATGACTTGATTGTATGATGCTGCCGTGACAAAGTGCTATTACCTTGCATTCAAACAACGTTAGGCTTAGCGTCGCACACTGTGGAATGGCTCATGTTGTAAAGCGCAAACACAAATGATAGAGGAAATTGGACATGAGAATGAAGGTAGATTCAGTATTCAGGTATCATCTCTGTGGGGTTCCTTTCAGACTCGCATGTGTTAATGATATAGGGTGAGGAAAGGTGGTTCCAAAAGGAAGTATTAAAATGACAACATGCCTTTACCTGCACATGCCAAATACTGAACACATGCACCTGATCTAATGCACACTGAGATAACTTCACTGAGCTCCATTTGTCTCCATCTGGTTTCTGAATGGACGCCAACCAAAAACATGGCTTCAATTCAAAGGTTTTGGCTGCAATTAAGCATAATCATATTTATTTTAAGAGCAATTACCCCCCTTTTTTTGACTGATTAAAGATATTATTGTATTGTTTTCACAGTTTGCATTTGCATACATAAAATCATTTTTAAGTTAGGAAGGAAACAAATAATCTTACTTAGGATTTGTTTGTAATCAATGGTATTTATCTCGTTGATATATTAAAGCATAACACGTTTAATCACCTTCACACTGAACTGACCTGCTCGCACACATTGTAGAGACACCAAAAAGCAATTTTCAAAGAAATGCCCTTAAACCCACCTACCATCTCTACCACACACACACACACACACACACACACACACACACACACACACACACACACACACACACACACACACACACACACACACACACACACACACACACACACACACACACACACACACACACACGCACACACACACACACGCACACACTCTCACTATGTGTAGGGCATGGGGAAATAAGATGAATGTAGTTTTGAAGAACAAAAGTTATTATAAGAGCAGGGAAGTGTTCTTTCTTTCATTTGCATACTGTGGTATTAATAAAAATAATATTAGTAGCTCCCTCCTTGATTTATAACCTATACAGCTGGCTGCCCTGCCCTTTCTCAGATGTGTCTAAACCATATAAAGCAAAGACCCCTCTGTGGGCAAAGCGAGGACACACATTGCTCCCAGACCTCTCAAAGAGAAGAAAGAGCCAAATCAAGATGCATGGCTTTAACTGGATTTGTCTAGCTTTGACGTCGTTCCTTCAGGAGGGCCGGGTCATACGAGCCCAATAAACCTGTCTTTATCGAGTTATGGCCGCGTTCACGCCCACGCAGAGTGGAGCAGGCCAGCTGAACCCGGCAGTTGTAATCTTGTGACATCTGACTACTCATGCAGTACACTATTGTAGGGGAACATTTAATTTCCACTCAGCCAGTGATCAGTTTTAAAGCTAGGAGGATGGCCAGTGCTCTAGTTGGGCAGAACATCTCGTCACGTGTCTTGGCTGACTGTCAGAATCTATTTTTACCCAGGCTCTTTGTTTTATTATTGACATTCACACTCTCTTTATATTTGCACTAAAAGACAGGCTTTACTGATATAGGCTGGAAATAAAAGTGATACGCATGCTCTGCCTTTTAATATAATACTTGTTCAGATTGGTGGATGACTTTGGACGATTGAAAATAACAAAACTGATTGGATACAGGTATAAACAAATGAGGATTTAAACGAATGAAGTTAACATTCCCTTAGTCTCACACAATGAAGGGGTAAAAATGAAATGCGTTATTCTTTGTTTTGTTGTATTTTTTAAGTTTTACAAACATACCCGGAACAATGACTTTTCACAGAATTGGATCATTCAAGTTTATAAAGTATGAAAAAGGTCCTCAGATTATTCCTGAAACTCTTTACAAACACATTTAACTGCTAACGATAATTCACAGATTCAGCTTGTGAGTATGCATTATATGAAAACGCTAATACGGTCTCACAGAAGTGTCACTTGCCAAATAAGTAAAGAGCATTCATGCGTAGTTGGACAAATCGGAAAACAAAGATAGGCTACTGATTCCAGCTCATTCATTATTAGCTTTGCCTGCATTCGACATGCTGGCCGAGGTCGTACCGGATACTAAGAAGAGTTAAAGGTGGGGTAGGTAAGTTTGAGAAACCGGCTCGAGATCGCTAGAATTTGAAAATACACAACCGGAACAAATCTGCCACTTCCTTACAGAGCCCCTCCTCCAACACACACGAACGCGCACATGACCAATGAGGGCACGAGATAAATGTGTGCCCCGATGGAAGGCTGACAGGCAGGTAGGTCATTGTACTTTTTACAGTATTACGGCTTCTTCAGATGACATTTTTTTTATAGATTTTTTGTCAAAGCACTTCAGATATTCATTGCTATCGGGATGTTAAGAGCATTCCATGGAATATAACAAAAAGTGTATCTCGAGCCGGTTTCTGAAATGTACCTACCCCACCTTTAAGTAAAGAGATGATTTCCATCATTTGTGCACATCCCTTGGTAAAGATTTTATATCACCTTGAGGAAAATCTCTCATTTTGGGCTATACGAATAAAATTAACATTACTAGTAAAGTGCAGATCGTGCAGTTTTGCCGTAATTACTTAATCCATTTTATAGCCTGTCAGATAAAAGCACAGACTGACTGCTATGAATTCAAATGTGCATTTCTTATTTTGCTGAAAAAGTAGGGGGCATACTGTATCTGCTAGCTAGGTGACTTTGTTTCATGAACTTCCGCTGCTTTGTTTCACACACAGGCCACATGCCACACAACTCAGCAGCCAGCGCAGCAGGACGGTCAGAGTCAGTGGGCAGGATCACATGTCAGGCTAGCTAGAAAATCTCTCTGGAGTCTCTCCTTACCTGGAAATCACAAGTGCCAGTGTGACAGATGGCCATGTTACTAATCAAGGTGATTCAAAGCTATACACCTGATTTAGCTGCACCACAGAAGGCTATCCAGTGCTTCAGTGTGGATGTATTCAGTGACAGTTATCCAGGGCTGTCAGGTGTTGATTGGGGTGTTGTTTGTCTTCTTATAGAGCTGAGATGTCTGAGGGGCTGTTGTCTAAAGCTGTCAAGTTTATTAAAAGTGACGGGTGCTGCCTTATATAATCACTTCGGCGGTCATATAATAATAATACATTACATTTATAAAGCGCTTTTCCTGGTGCTCAAAGCGCTTGATGTGCAATGTGTTCCATATTTAAAGATATGATTACCTCACCAGTAGACAAAATCCTTGACAATAATGTTAAAGGATTGACTGATATTTGTGAAGGTTAACATGTATTTTTAGCTGTCAAACGTTTTATATTAACACATTACCAGTTCAACATGTGTGTTGCTGGTGTGAGGGCAACCGCACATGACTGTTTCTGTATTCCATGTGTGTGCCACTCATTGATAATTCATACAACAATGTGTGTATTCCCTATTCACTGTGCATAATTCATATGTCATTCTTGCTTCAGTGGGAATACAAAATATGCTAATATGGCAAATTAGCAGCTTCTGTATGTGGCATTATACGTGAAACTCATTCATTGTGTTCTTAGCATAAGTAAAGTGTAATGATGAATGTGATAATGATAATAATAATGCATGAAACTTGCATTCCAATTGATATGAAGATTCACATGTTAAATACCTTTATTGTATTGTGTGGTGGTTGGATTGTTTATCATCCTTTTCTTGTGCGATTGCACTGGGGTTTCTGGCACTTAATTTAACAACATTCACATACTTGTAATACTTACTAATAAAGGCATTCACAATTTAAAATGTTATATT
This sequence comes from Pseudochaenichthys georgianus, assembly GCF_902827115.2. NCBI lineage: Eukaryota > Metazoa > Chordata > Actinopteri > Perciformes > Channichthyidae > Pseudochaenichthys > Pseudochaenichthys georgianus. The sequence goes on along the minus strand of NC_047522.1, from coordinate 19,849,830 downwards.
TATTGATAGTGTTGCGGAACCCATTTAGTTTTTCCTGACTGTGTGGTATGAATGTATTTCAGTACTATACCATCATACTTGATGCTTTGTCCTTATTGAGCGAAACAATTATTCAAATCTGATACAAATATAGTTGCATATGAAGTAGGGCTGCTCGAATATGGCAAAAATCATAATCTCGATTATTTGGGTCAATAATTGATATCACAATTATTAAAAACCATTATCCATTTACTTTGAAAACATGAATTTATTGAAAAGAAAATGTTGAACAGTATGTTTTTAACAGTTGATTACCCTGAACTTTAAGTGTAATTCAACTGAAAAACCAATAAAACAAATAATTTCATTTTGTTTTATTTAGATTATATTGTTTTCATAATCGTTGCAAGCCAACATCATAATTGCGATTACAATATGATTAATTAAGCAGCCCGAATATGAAATGAAAATGTTACAAAGTGGATTAAGTGAGAGATGTACAATGTGTCAGAATCTCTTTGATAACACTGTAACATTTAGCTTGCTTATCTTAAAAGCCTTGAAACAGGGATACAAGTTCTCAATGGAATCTGAAGCCACACACATGCATTCAGTATCAACGCTTCTATCCAAAACACGACAACATGATAACCTTGCATATGTGTTGAATCACCAGTAAGAGGTACATCAATTGCTGGTGATTCAACACAGATAAGAGGAACATCAATTCAACTAATGCAGGTTGTACAAATCCAGAATAACTGTTACTCCAAGCAGCCAAATGCAGATTTGCACTGCAGTGTCTCACTTACGTATGCTCTGCATGAAAATAACACTCGAACGTAATCACCAGAGCTGTTCATAATTGATTGACACAACTTGATTCACTCCTCCTGAAAATGCTCATGTTTCAGACAATTCCAACGCAGCACCATATGTTTAAACGCAGAATTGGGATAAATGACGGCGCCACAATTGCTATTCTCCACACAGACACTACATCTCATAATGTCAGCTTTTATGGGCTTCAGTGAAAGAGACACTAATATCCCTTACATGATGAGTGTAAGCATTACATGAACATAAAAAATGCACAAACCAGAATGTAAATCAGAATGTTTAGCAATGTCAGTTAGCAACAGAAGATGGTTGAATCTGTAATTTTCCTGCTTTAATTATGAGGCCTTGTGCCACTGGGATTGTATGTTTAAATACTGCATGTGTGCAAGAGAGGGAAGATGGGATGTTTAATGATGACGGGAAATACACATGTATTAAATGAGACATGTGTGCACGATATGGCGTTGGGCAGGAGATTTGTAGCAGTGTTTCAAGTTATTAACGGGGCAAGGCTTGTAGGAGAGGCTCCGATCACAGAAGTGGATCTGTAAAATAATATGAATTCTCTCAGAGAAGCAGTTAGACTTTTTCTACATAAAATCATACTCATTAAGTCTCTAAACCAAGATCAGTCAGGGGTAAAAACTACAAATCACAATGTCTTTACCGAACTGTATACCTGTCATTTTTACTAGATATTAAATCACAGTTATTACTTCTGTTAGTAGGAACACATGCCCCTTGTAATGTGCTACTGGTGACAGTAACATAGTAATATGATGCATGGGTTTTGATTTTAATGAACTATACTACTCTACTGCCGATACTAGGGCAGCAATTGCTTTGAAAAAAAAACAGAATAAAAAACGTTTTTCACAGAGACTATACATCAAATAATTGCCACGAGTCTACAGCCATAGGAAAAACACTCATGCAGTTCACTAAATCTTTTATTTCCATAAAACATTTTCATATTATGTTGATTCAATTAATTCAGGTGGGAACTCCTTGTTTCAAATTCTGAGCATTTCTGGTAAACTGTACCATCATAAAGCCTTTTCAAAAGCAGTTCTTTGTGGACATGTTCATTAGTGTCTAGTCCAAACAGGAAGTGCCCAGCGGGAAAATAGACAGTGACTTCTTTGTACATCAATTTGCCCTTCTGCTATAGCCAGTGTTGGGCAAGTTACTTCCAAAATGTAATATATTACATACATATTACTTATTACTGTCTTTTGAAAGTAATAAGTCATATTACAATATTACTGTCTCTGAAATGTAATGAGTTACATTACTTTTGAGTTACTTTCACCAAAATAACCGCAAAAGAATGGCTAGGTATTTGAAATGCTAAAATGTAGTTTCGTGCAGCTCATACATCCAGTGAAGGGCAATGTGGTATAGCATAACAACTGTGTAGGCCCTTAAGGCTACTAACAACTCGATTCTGATTGTAAATTCTTAACATATGACACGTTGTTAATACAGCAGTACAGACCACTGTCAAGGACTATAATGAAGGTTGCTAAGGAAAGAAAGAGAAAGGAAAAGAGCTTAAAAGACGGAGCGCTGGGCGTCAGATAAATCATCAGAAGAAGGCAGAGAGGAAGTAAACACTAACAGGACACGGAATGGGCTCTGTAGTGTGTTTAGTATAAGGCCGTGTGCAGGCCCGGTACCAGAACAAAATGACTCAGGGTGCCTCTGAGGTTACAGGGGGCGCAGCAGTAGTAGGTTTACATGAGCAATAGTGGCCGGAAACAGCAATGAAAATTAGCATTGATGGTCCCAATGAACAGATTATGGCATTTGCTGTTTTGAAACCAAGCAAGTGAGAACATTTCAAGTGAGTTAAAAGTGCAATCCTGAAATATCTCATATCGTCCAAAGTGGACTGTGGCAAAGAAAAGCATGAACGCTTCAAAACTGTGCTGATAAAACAAATGAGAACATATTGTAAATCAAGGCAAATATTATTTAAACCAGCTCATGGTTTGAAATGGCAAACATTGAAAAGCAAAAGTATTATTAAAACCATGTACTACATCATCACTTTGGTCCCATCATATACTCTGAGAAGAGAATATTTACTGTGCTTGAGAACTGGTATCACATCATCATGTGAGGTTGACTTTGTGACCTGGAGATCATTTCAGCTGCAACATCAGCTCGTTGATAAGCTTGGGATATGAGATCTATGTGTAGCCATTCGTGGTGAAGGCATCTGTGCTATTGTATGCATTATGTTTGACCCAACATTTCTACAGGCAGGGCAGAATATGGCACTATTTTCTCATGAATATTCCATTGTCTATTTGTATACCACGAGCTGCAAGATGACCGCCTAACCCCACTCTACAGGCGGGTACTTGTTTAGATATACCTGGGCAGGCTCTGTTTTGCCGTGGTATCCTGGCACCTGCGGGCCGCAGAGGGGCGGCGTAGTTTCGGGCGACGAAGACTGCTGCTCCGGGGGCGAGGGCAGCGAGTCAGGGAGTAAGCTAGTGTCCACAACGGAGGGTCACGTGATGTCCCCATCTGACCCGTTGCTACTGTCTGCAGTAGATGCAGTGTTGCTGGCGTTTAGTGATGGTTGCTTTAACCATTTTCGTATAAATGATTATCCACAGATGTGTGTCACTGCTGTGGAAGCACTTTGGAAATGATGCACGCGCAGCGGAGCAGGTCACGCGCACCTGACACAATTTGTTGTTTGTATTTTTCGCTCCGTTCTCTTTTTTGAATAGAGGGTGCATAACATTCAACTGCCCCGAAGATCCCGGCGCGAAGCATGAAGGGTAAACACCAGGTTTACTAATCTACCTGCACAAGTTGTATCTGGTGTCGGAATGTCTCGCTATGTTAGTACATTCAACAAAACACCATTTCATTTCGGGTTAAAATGTGTTGTAACGGGTAATATATTACCCACATTTCATTAGTAATGCGTTACATTACTTTGTTACAGCAAAAAGTAATATATTACTGTAACTCCGTTACTTTTGTAACGCGTTACACCCAACACTGGCTATAGCCTACAGACTCTCCCCGGAGGTTTAGGAGTGTATCAGGCAAACAGGCTCAATCCAGAGTTATCATGCCTTTGGATCATGGATAAAGGCAACAATTGATTTATTATCTTTGTGCATCGGCTCCCTGAGGCTGACTGGGATAGGCTACTTGTCAAAGTGTTGGTAGTTTAATGGGCAAACATTCAAGGTCATAGCCAACAAAAAAGGTGCAAATAAAGATAAAGTGGCTATTACATGTGTAACTGATCAAACTAGCAACATTTTGTTTTACAAGATGCTCTAATCCTTTTCAACTGATGGAGCCATTTTGCTGACTTTGTGTATTGAGCCCTCTCTTTTGATTCAACTCTTTCCTTGAACTGCATTGCTCTGAGCTGTTTTCTACCCCATAGTCTATTGAATTGATCACACTTTGATGTTATCATTATCCTTATCATCACCCTGTACGACACGTCCAGGGGAGGGAAAACACCATCACGGTTTTATTCAAATGACTATTGGCGCACACCCCTTCCTGCTCCACCACGAAATATCCTTAGCCATGTCATTTTCAGTGGAACAGAATATTCTTTTATGCTGTTAATCAGAATTCCTTAACGAAAGCGCTTCTTAGATCCTGTTTCACTTCCTCAAAAGAAAGGGGGAAAGATCCATTTTCTAGTTCAAGGGAATTCAAATAAGGGGAGGAAACGAGAGGCTTATCTGATCAGAGGTGAGGCCTTTGAACGGAACTGCTGACATGATCATTAAATTGTAGCACACAGAGACAGTAATATAGTACAGTACTGATACTTTTGTTCACCTATCGGTAGCATAATAGATAGGAAGAACCTTTTGACTCGACATGCTCGGCTTGCAATTTTGGTTATTGAAAGGCTTGTGATCAGTGTAGCCTCGGGACGGTTTTGATTGAATATTCATGACGTGAATACTTAACATGGTTCTTACCCCTCTTAACCCCTTGTGCAGCAAATGTCTTTGACCACGGTAAGAGGGCTTTCATGCAATCTTGTCTCTTGGCACTTTTCCCACTTATAATGGCCACTTTCTAATTATTTGTCTGCCGGCCGCATTTCTGCTTACTAAGCCAAACATAAACGTAGATTTAAAGGAACTGAGAAGAGTTTTGCATGGCACTAAAATCGATGTATAATAGACCTTAATCTGAAGGCAGTCTACGGAAATGTGTTTGCACTTAATCAGAGTTTATTTGTCAATCCCTCTGAGTCTCACTAACAACTTCCTGGAGTGCCTCGCCATGTTAGCGAGCACACATCACACGTCACATCTCCTCACGGATCTCTAGCCAAGTGTCACATCCAGTTGATTGAGTGGAGCTGCCACACCAGCATTGTTTAATTAAATCAAAGTCAACATAAAATCAGTGCAAATACACCTTTAATTAATTATACCAACCCTCAAAAGCCCTAATATTTATAAAAAGCAAGTAATGTCAATGTTGGTGATAATGTGTCATACAGATATGACAAATGGTAATTGTAAGACAGATAGGTGCACTCAATCAAATCATCATGAAAAGAAAAGAGGTTGGACAATAAAAGTCAAACACAAATGACTATAAAAAAGACCATACGCTGGATGGCAGCCGTATTTCTCTCCATGGTCTGGTGGTCTCAGCGAACAGATATGAAATACAATGTGGGAGATGATCGAGTCTTAGTGTCAATACATCACCCCAGCAAATTACCTCTTCTCTGCTTGGCCTACTTTAATCTCTAACCTTCTATTGAAAGAATGAACACTCTCTCCTCTGTCCTATTGACAACCTAAAATAGGTTTGCCAGCTTGATTGACAACTTTGTCCACCTGACAAAATGTAATGCAGTCGAGGACAAAAAACAGATCAGGAATTCTTTGGACCCAATCTAGCGCTGCCGATTACATTTTCTCTGCCGTCTTCTTCTTTATTGTATCAGATGGGTCTTTTGAAGTATTGAGATAGAGTGGTTGTATTGTGTGTAGTAGGTGTGTGTGTGTGTGTGTGTGTGTGTGTGTGTGTGTGTGTGTGTGTGTGTGTGTGTGTGTGTGCGTGCGTGCGTGCGTGCGTGTGAATGAATGAATGGTTGCAGACATATGAATCCATGCAAGGTTCCACAAAACTCAACATAAAAGTAATTAGCATTACACTACACTGACATGTGTGGCATTCGGCTCATATTTGTTAAATGACAAACAGAAAAATGTATTCATCACTCACTAAAATAACATTTCAGACCAGTGTGCAAGTGGTTGAGCTTCTCTGATAATATTTTTGTGACAGGGATTTATTTTCGTTTTTCGCAATTGAATAATTCAGCAGGCTAAACAACAGAGAAATTGTAGGTATCAAAACAAATATCCTGCTAAATGCAAACGTCTAGAAAAGAAACCACGCAAAAACCAGAAGGTATCACTTTGATATATTCACAGATTCCATGCCATAAGATGATTCCTGCATCTGATATGTATAATTGAAATAAAATGTGCTTGTGTGTCAGTTCAACATATGAAAGTGTCAAAACAGTTCACCTTAATGTTGGCTACATGAAAATCTCAACAGCTGGGCCATATCAAGATGAACTATGAATTTCATTGCCTTGACAGGTGACAACACTGTCAAAATATTAAAGGTATGTGAATGTATCAACACTGTTAATGCTAGAGCGTATATATCATATATAAGCTGGGCACTATAATAATCCTGAATGACCTTTCGTTGTGTGTCAATGCTTCCAACTATAGTGTCAACATCATAGTCTTCTTCACAAGTCTCCCAGACGTACAACAGTGTTATAAATGTTCCAATATAATGGAATTAGCAGAGGATAATGATGGCCAAGTTTGGACAGTGCCAATAATTACGAGATATTCAGATGTGTACCAAATAGTACTGACCTTCTCCAACTGGAGTGACTGACCTTGTATTTTTTTGCTGAGGATATGTTGTGAAATAAACCAGAAGTACACTTTGGTATAGTTCATTGTGCTTGAAATCCCATAGTAATACCAACATTTTACCAGTACAATTGTATTTTCCCTCTGTCTTGGTTTCATCCTGCAACAAATAAGTATGTGGACATCAGCAAGACACATTACCAAAGAAAATGTGCTGCATTTACCCAATATATTAGAGTTTTAGAGTTAATGAAAGGCCATCAACAAGCTAACTGATTAGTGGGGCCAAGTGAGCAAACATCTCTGCCAAGTGTTAAGAACACTCCGAGAGAGGGAGCATAAGACAAAGGCAGGGGTTAATGATAACATTCTTGCACTTTGCCAACATGATCCTTATAGCAATTTCCATTAAGTCATGGTTGAAACTCTTTCATTATTTTACCTGACCTTTACAAAAGGTTAGTTGTAGTACAGAGCCGCGGTTATCATTGTTCCTTCAACCGAAACAGCGACCGTATCAGTCATAGTGAAGATAAAAATAAGTAAAGCACAAAGGGGCAAGTGGAGTCAAGGGGAAAGGGGGCCTTGTACGATGTTTGTGAGACTTAAACACATGTTAATTCATCAATGTTAAGTAGAAAACACACAAGGTGTGCCTCTTGTACCCTAGTTAGCTGGTTGCCTCTAAGTCCTAAAGTATGTCTTGTTTTACATTTAACGATGACGTCCGTCTCTAATTTAGTCTGTGCTTGGTTCAACATGTTGGGATCCAATCCTTAGGGATGAAACTTCTGGAACAGAAACCTTTTCCAATTCCAACAGGGGATTAAGGTAAGGGTATACTCATCTTAAAGGATAGAATTGGGTTAGGGTAGTGAGTTCTCTCACAGAAAACTTTTTGTGGAGGTTAGCCAGGTTCTGCCAGCTGGGCTTATGTCTGCGAAATAAAATAAAGGCAAAAAAAGCTGCGTCAAGTCTGTCCGCTGAGAAAGTGAGAATGCCAGTTGTAGTGTGACATTTCATCCCACAAAGTCTATATTTATGAGTTTGTAGGGGTCCGTTTTTGGACAATGCCAATCTTGTGGAACAAGACTAACGATATATCACTTTTGTAACGGTAAAAACACCACTATATAAAAATACTGAGCTCCAAGTAAATGTCCTGAATTCAAAGTTGAATCAACGCAAAACGCTATGCAATAAACAGCCATTAAACAGCCTCGTTCAGACCATTATTTGGACCACATGAGGAGTATTTTACTGTTGCAATTACTCAAGGTGGAGCTAGCTTTTTTATAAATTGTTGGAGTTTTTTTTTCTAATAATGTAAAGTTTACAAAATAAAGTAAAATGAAGTACTACATTGAAATACAATAACATCAACAAGTGTACATAAATGCATTTCATTATTATCCAGCACTAGATAGTGGTCATATATATAATTTATTTACGAAATAGAACATTCTTTCCATCAGCTAAAACATCCATTTGTATTGAAATATGTATGAAAAGCAGTTTTTCACATATGCAGTCAACCTAGTAATAGAGACAATCAGGCCTCACTCTGTCCTTCACCCACTACGCTGAAATACATTCATGTCATATCAAAGAGATCAAACTATATTCTTTTCAGAAATGACAATTTCAAGTTTGGGGACAATAAGCCGGCCAAGGTTGCTGTCTAATAAATGACTTATTGTCATGTTTGCAGATGCTCAAGGTCCCCTGACATTCACCAGCTGGTATAAGGCATGCTCCCTGAAGCCGGTGTCACTATGATCAAGAGCACATAACAGGCAGATGCCTCTGAACCGGCAAACAAAGGCTATTTAGATCTGAGACTGCTCCATTGTTCCCTCCCTTCATCCCTCTCTACCCCCCCTGCCACGTTCTTCTTCTTCTCCTACTGTTAAAACCGGAAGGCATATTCATGAGGCAAGCATAATTAACCAGTCAGGGTTTGGATGACTTCCAGATGGATGAGTTATTATTGCCATTATTGATACTGGCTGGTATGAGCCCTGCTATCTGGGATTAATGCTGTTAGAATTTAGAAGCCCGACACCATCTTACCACTTAGTTCCATGATGAATAGTGTTAGGCAAAGTCGTTTGCACTGACACTCACTTACTTCCCCTCATTTTATGTACTTTGCTTGCCTTATTAAGGCTCTTACCACTGGCTTAATTGCCTATTTAGAATTATCCTCTTTGTGACCTAGATGTGTTTTATTTGGTGAATGTAATTAAGTTACCTGTAAATATCTCCGCTAAAGCCTCATCCATCACTGTTATGTGGGAACTCTATTTTTGTTTTAATTAATGTAATGGCTGCTGTGTCTGGACACTATTAACCTCAATGAAAGAAAGAGAAGAAATGGTTCTACCTGTGCTAAAGACAAGGAATCTTTGTTGAACTGCTGCTCACTAGATTAGTATTGGTGTACTAAATCAGGCAAGAAAAGTTGGCTTAGAGGATTTCAATCCGACTATTGCCAGTAAGTGTATCAGATAATATCTTCTGGAGGGACAAACTGTCCCTAAAGACCATTTTGTTTCCAACAAAAGCCAGATAGAGCATGGTTGGCCATTTTGTATCTTTTACAATGTGTTAAAATGTTCTCCCTACTCTTTTATTCTGTTGTTTGAAATATTGCAAGGACAAATGTTGGTTTCCGTTTTAAAAAGACAAAAAAAGGAGGTAAAGGGACAATAATGAAGAAATATGATTATGGCTAATGGTACCAAGAATGCCAGTCATGCAAATATGTAAAACCCAGTCTTTCTTGGAACAAATATACTTCAAATTGGCTTATATGTAATTGTATTAGCCAGACTACCGTGTAATGGTGCACTGTAAAATGTTTGGCTGTAAAATTACAGTAAATTACTGGCTACTAGTTGCATGGATTTCACAGTAATTTACTGTAAACATTTCACAGTAATTGACTGTAAATATTTCATAGTAATTTACTGTATATATTTTACAGTTAATTAGAATAAAAGTACAACTAAATACTGTGACTTTACAGTTGCCATGCCCATTGAATTACTGTGATATAGCAGTACATAGCTGTGGTATTATGGTACCTTGCTGTACATAAATTACAGTAATTACCTGTATGTTCACACTATTACTAGAAGTAATGCAACACAGTAGCCAGTAATTTACTGTAAATATACAAATCGAAATAATACGATAATATATTGTAAATTTGACTGGGATTGTACCATAACTACACAATTCAATCAACAAAGAAAATGCCCATTTTAACTTGTTATTACTCCATTGAAGTGCAAAGTACATTTCACAGTGTATTGGAAATGTTGTTACGGCCCCAACCTCTACTCCGTGGTAGTGGCTCGTGCTGAGACCCGCAACATGAAAGAATACACGCAATAACCGGTACTTGGTAACGAGCATTTATTGATAATCAGCCGTTTGCTCACACAAGAGAAACGGGAAACAAAAAGAGGTCTGGAGGAGTGGCCAAAAGGAACAAACAGAAGGAGGGAACCCGAGCCAGCCACACCACGGGCCGTAGGACCCAGAGCTCCCCCTAACCAGAAATAAATGATAAACCCTGTGGGAAACAAAATAAAGCCGCAAAAACTGGACTACCAGGTCCTCCAGGCTAAACATAAAGACATCTGCAAAAATATGGCCTACAGATCAAAATGGAAGAGGTATTCTAAGGAGAGTGTCTCCGGCGTTAAGATAGGCGAGACATCCTTCTCCTCCAGCTTCTCTTTATATATACACGGCTGAGTGGAATTTGGAACACCTGGGCAGAGGCGGAGCCAGGGGCAGACCAAGTGCACCTGGGCAGAGGCGGAGCCAGGAGCAGACCAGGTGCACCTGGGCAGAGGCGGAGCCAGGGGCAGACCAGGTGCACCTGGGCAGAGGCGGAGCCAGGGGCAGACCAAGTGCACCTGGGCAGAGGCAGAGCCAGGAGCAGACCAGGTGCACCTGGGCAGAGGCGGAGCCAGGGGCAGACCAGGTGCACCTGGGCAGAGGCGGAGCCAGGAGCAGACCAGGTGCACCTGGGCAGAGGTGGAGCCAGGGGCAGACCAGGTGCACCTGGGCAGAGGCGGAGCCATGGGCAGACCAGGGCTGCAGTCGGATAGTTTAAAAATCTGCTCCTAAGTTCTAACCCTATCGTCTATTCCTTGACCTCTGAGTGAAACGTCACGGGGTTAAGGGATAGTGGATAGGAGAATTCAAAAGGACTTAGGAGAAGAGAGTGCAGTGCTTTAGAGAATCAGAACGCACTTTCACTATCCGACGTGTTTATGATGCGCCAGCGGACGTCATTGTGTGCGTCTGCTGCTGTGGGGAAACTATGGAAACTACAGTTTTCTATACAGCGGACTACAACATGGATGTTTAATAAGAACGAGGGACTTCTGTAAACTCATCTAGAGACTCTGCACCGTGCTCTGATGATGCTGTTTTGCTTTATGAACGTAGACAACAGAGAAACATATTCTTCATGACCAAAGTTGGAATTGAAATAAAAAAGGAAAGTGAAACTTATGCTCGTCACCCTCTCCCTCCGGTCCACATTAATACTAATGATCCCAAAGATTGTATGAACTATGAAAATATCTTAAAATCAAAACAAATGTATTTATTATAAACGTTAGTCCTTAACATCTATCACTGTGTATATCACCATTCAAACATCTTTTAAAAGTTGAACAAACCCCACACAGCTCAGTAAAGACTGTGAAATGTTGACTTTATTTGATAATTTCAGTAAAAATTAACGTTCATATTTCTCTTTTTGATTATAATACTGATGAACGTTCAAAACAAAGCACTTTGGCAACTTACCACCTATGTTTTAAAATGCTTAATAAGCACCGTAACTTTCATGATATAATTTCTCGGTCATAATCGGTTGTTTCCGTGAACGGCCGACTGTTGAGTGATGGCAAATGCTGCGGCTGCAAGGCATTGTGGGGCAGCATTTTAGCTTCTCCTGTCGGTTAGGGAGGTCCAGTGGTTCCTAAGCTAAAGGAGGTTATAAAGGAAGTTTGAAACCTCCTTTCCTATCATTCTCATCATTCTAGAGAATTCGAACGGCACTTATCATGGCTGCCACTGAGGGACTTCCGGGTCATTTCACTCCTTTAGGAAGGTTCCTAAGCTAAATGGACTATTCGACTTCAGCCCAGGTGCACCTGGGCAGAGGCGGAGCCAGGGAGACAGAAAACAAGGAGGGGAGCACTTAACACATGTCTACACAGACATCCACTCAAAGTCAACCATTTTTCTGAATAATGTGCTGACGTGGGGGTTTAAATTGCCATGCCTCTTTTTGGATATCGAGCCCGTCTCAGGTTTAATGCAGGAAGCACCTGAAAACAATAAGCCAAGACAACAATTTCAATTTACATGTTGCCTCATTTATTTTAAGGCACATGCAGCGGTGCCCCTTTCAATTTAAGTAAAACCTGCACCAAAGAAAGAAATTAGTATTTAAAGCCAAGCAAGAGCGATACAAGCAAGCAAATCACTTAATGTGTTGTGTTGTCACAGAGGATGGTCTGAATACAGTATTTTACTATGAAAAAATACAGTAACATGTTGTGAAATCCTGGTAATCATTTATCCTGTACATTCACAGTAATTAACTGTGCCTGTATTGATTTCACTGTGACATTCTAAATTACAGTGTTATATTGTGAACATTACAGGTAAAGACTGTAAAGTGGTAAAACAGTAATTTATTGTAAAATATTACAGCTAACAATTGTGAAATCATGGTTTCTGGGTTGGTTGACTGATCCAGCTCTGTTGTCCAGACTGTAATATTCAACCAAGTATTGGATGGATTGTGATCAAATTTGGTTCTGATATGTATGTTCCAAAACAGATGAATCAGCCTCACTTTGGAAATATTCAGACTTTTCTAAAAGCTCTCACATGACACGTGTGTTTTTAGTGAAATAGCTGGAGCAGATATTGGATGGATTCCCAAATACATGGTAGACCTTCATTCCCCTTTATAACTAATTCCCATTTGTTGTCAGTTTTCTTACAAACAATGCAATCATTCTAAATATGCTGATAAGATATTATATCATCATGTCAAACCATGTTTCTAACAATATGTGTAGATGTATTCATCCATCTGCTAATTTGCATATTCCAAAATGTTGCTAATATCATTCAATTGTATGTTTTTCCCATGTTAAACATCAACCAAGATAAATAAAAAAAGGGACACATATACGCCCCTTGAAGCGTGTCCTGATGCGTGGAGTATCCATTAAGAGATGGGACGTATCCTATCACTATCCCTACACCCAACCCCAAAGAGCATGGAGGACATGGCGGATGCCCTCCAGAAACACTTACACGACACGAAGGAACAAGCTCTTTCCTTATTAATGCGCTCTTTTACAAAGCGACACACCATGCAGAGCTCCCCCGGGACAAGGAAGTGCAATGAGTGTAGCAAGTGGGCCTGTTCATTTTTTAAAGTTGGCTAACCTGTCCTTAAAAGGTACTGTAGTAAATCAACTTGCTACTTAGCGGCTCTGGTAGGTATTACTCACTAAGCACATTATGTATATAATGATTCATGAAACATAAAACTCTGACAGTCGCTACTACAGGAGCGTATTTCGGATTTACACAATGGTTGTAAACAAACTGACACCCTGTAACGTAATAAAAACACAAACAATGAAGAGCTATATGACTACAGTTTAGAATGTACACAACATAGTATATATATATATATATATATATGTTAAGGATAACAAAATACAAATTCCTAAGCTTTTAAATATCATGTCAGAGAAGAATGAGTGGGATAAATGAAATAAATTAAGTATCTTTAGGATGCGATTGGCAGTTTAGGCCATGATATGTGTTCACAGTCCAAAGGACATGGCTGAATGGTTGGGTGGCGTTGTACCTATTAAAGGTGGTGCTTTAGAATGAAGGAAATGCTTACTTTGATTTCCCTCAGGCCTTTTGCTCTCTGAGCGGAATGAAAATGCTCCTTGTCTGGCAGCATAAAAGGTACACAGCAGCACACAGAAACACATGCACACATCTACTGATGCACTATGGTATGTACACACCCATAAACACACGCACACACGGTTGCGAGCAACGTTTACAGGCCTGTGCTCCCTGTGACCGGGATATTTTAGCAGTTAAAAGATCCCTTCATTACTCAATGGCCTTGTGTGCATAATATCATATGATGGATGCAGGGATGTAGTGCGGCATGACAAGAGGATGGATTGTGTTGCACAAGCAAGCAAGTTTATGCTTGATACAGTATAGTATTCACATTTCAGTGCAGGGCTGAAAAATTATACAGGGGGGCATCATCGCAAATCTGTATTTATTGTGAGGGGTATTTATGGCTGTGGAAAAGTGTACAATGCTATTACGCACACCCACACACCCATCCACTCGCACCTCTAACACTTTCTCTCCACGCTGATCAAAAAGCAGGGCTGGATTCATGTGGCATTCTGAACTGAAATCTCTGATCCCTAATTGCACACGAGCAATAGATGATTCTCAGGGGTAGGATGAGCAGATGTGCTGTGGCCAGAAGCGCTTTGAGTTTTTGTGGGAGGGGGGGGGGGGAGGAATCTGGCTCGGCCACTGGCAACTAACACAAGCTCACACACTGCGGGTGGCGCAAGATGTGGTGGTCCAAAGGTTTTTGTTTTTGTGTGTGAGTGTGAAAAAGACAGGAGAGGAATTGCCAATAACCATTCCCTCTTGTCTCATCACGCATGAAGCTACGGGCTATTATTAATCATTTAGTAGGTTTCATAGTTTGGTTCACTGCTCATGCACAGCTCCTGTCAAAGCACGCTGTGGCAGGGAGGGTTCCATTGGATTAATTCTCTTTAGCCTTCACTTCCTCCCGTCAAAAGGTCAACACGCATCCTTGTAGGATAGCTGATCTTATACTTGTTTTGAATTTACATGATGTCATGCAACCCTGAAATTGAGCCCTTCTCACATTTATAAAACATTTTCCTTTCTGTTTGTTCGGCAGTTATATCCTTTTAGTGGACACTTTGTTGTGCTAAGTATAGGCTTAAGAATTGTTTTATTTCATGTTTGTGGAAATAGTATGTGCTGCAGTAGTGCGGTTTTATTATTCAACACTAGTGTGATATCTATTGTTAAATGTTTTTCTTGATGTGTTTAGAGGATGCTAACAACCCACACATCACTTTCTGTCCACCAGGGTATATATTTTTGGAGATACCTACCCACCAGCTGCTGTTTAGAACAGTAAACATGGATATGTGAACATATAAGCCTGTGTGTGTGTCAAAGATGCAGAGAGAAGAAGGACGAACGGGAGAAACTTGAGATCAATGCAAGCAACGATGAGAATTATCTGATAACCTCTTGAAGAAAATAAAATTACCACAAAAACTCTACATTTCTGAAGATGTACGAAAGTGTCAGATGTGTATAACCCTGAAATATGAGTGTACATTGTATTCATAACCTACCTTAAATACTAACAAAACGACCCCCAATTTACATGAGGAGTGGAATGTCGAATTGACATGTCTACAAGGAGAACATGTTGTAAAAACGAATTATATCGGAAATGACTGTACAGACAATTGTATTTGCATGCTAATTCTACTGCCAGGGCGCTTGTGAGATCACTAAATCCCACCCTGGAACATTTACTTAACACATTACACACACTGCAGTTTTGCAAAGGATGAAATTCACTAAGTCTGCAATCATTACAAATCACAGTCAGATATTAGCCCCCTTAGGAAATGGCTGAGCAGTTATACGCAGACAGACAGAATTACCAAAAAGTTTGAAGGACTACGGCACCTGCCTCAGCACTGACTTAGATCCATGAGCACAAAACAGGACAAGGCCTTTGTATTCTCTCTGAAATGGGATCAGAGGAATATTAATGAATAAACAGCACACACAGGGAGATCCAGAGCAACACACTGATGCAACAACACAGCAATCTAACACTTGTGTGGCTTCTGGTTATTGTGCTGTGTGAAATTTCATGCACTAATTAACATGTAAGGAAGTGACGATGGTGTCACTGCTTACCTCCGAGGGCTTGAGCTGCCTCGGCGATATTTTGATCCCCGAGCTGCACGAGTTCCCCTCCCTGTTCGAGGCATCGATTGTTTGTTTATTTAATGATGTATTTCACTTTTAGGGTGAGGTAGGGTTGAACTTAATCTAACAAATGAGAGGTGCTTACGCCATGCGTGTTAACTATGGCGTAGGTATTTCACACAATTGGGATCAGTTTAACTTTACTGACAAAGTGAAGATCATTTCATTTTTCAATACAGCACATGCAAGACAGGTCCAAAGGCCCCAAGCAATAGAGGCACTTTTGAAACCAGTGGCAAATACTTAGTTTTTATGTTGGTTTTCCCTGTCCTGCATAGTGTGATATTTACGTTGTTGTGCATGTACATGGTTCGCAATTGCTAAAATCCAAAACTTAACACTCCCCCCCAGCTGGCATTCCAACAAAGTCAGAACAATGGCTTTAAATGGATTACACAGCCTTAGACAGCATCACATGTAGTTTTGTAACAGTGTTTTTTTTATCAATTCACCTACTCTGTGTTCTGATAAATAAAAAGGCAACTGGATTTCAGCCCTCTGCTATATTTATTTAGTAATACTTTCCAATAATTCTAATTCCATTCATCATCATTCATCCAGAACAGTCAAAACAGTGCGGTGCTTTTAGCCTATTTCAGTCCCAAATGAAATGTCACTCCCAGGAGTCCCAGCTGCAGGAAATTAGTTCCTTTGTGTTCATTTCTTATCTTCATAAATCACAAAATAGAATTCCACTCAAGGGACTAAGCCCCACATTGTGTTTTAAATGTAAAACCAATAAATCCTTGACACAGGTTTTAAGATTCAGATTTCAGTGAAAATGCATGGGAAATAAGATGTGGAAATACCACAGAGTAATGAATATTTCATTGAAAAGCACAGATCAAACCATATTTAGAGGAAGAGAGGAGCTTGAGCAGACAGTGTGGGGCGACTTTATTCCTACAGAAGGAAGCCAACGTTGTTAAGACTTTTTATTTATTTCATTAGCACAGCACTAAGTGGAAATCCTTGTTTATCCACCTGGATGGAAATCCGGATTCAAGAATACATTTAATTGCATAGCTGTCAATATCAAACCTTTCCATTATACAGTAGTTTACCTCCAGTGATCTCTGAAGAATTCATCAGCAGTCAATCAAAGGGAGTTTATGCGCAGCCCTGATTTGGTTTCCTCTTCCCTGCAAACACAATTTGAATACCCAAGGCAATAACACAGTGAAAATGCATTATGCATTCGTGCTGCCCTTACTTTCACTATCACGAAGGAGTTGTTCTTCCTCTGTCAGTCAATCAACGACAATCTGGGCTGTCTGTACATCACAGCTCCAGGAGAAGGAGAAACAGGCAGATCTGGTACACAGGAAACAGGATGAGGCCTGTCCCATCAGATGCTAAAGATGTAAAAGATCAAGACCATAACAGATCCTCAAGTGCTGCTTCTATCACAGTGACAACACAACGCTTTGTAATGTTCTGCATGCACAGATTCTGTGGCAAAGGGTACAGGTACTGAAACATTATTTCTCCAAGGTTACAGTCCCTCTGTTAAACACAAGGTGAACGTTATTAATTAACAACAACATAACTTCTTGTTTAGGTTTGTGCAATGGCGATTTGGATTGGAAACATGTGATAACTCAAAAACAATGATGTTGGAGATAAATTGTATTGGACAATAAAGTTGTATTGAATCAGATATTCATTGTGTGCTGCCAGTGCCAAAACAGTTCTCACTAATAAGGTACTGATTGTTAATATATATTCTATCAATAGGATAGGTCACAAGTGTTACCTTGGATGTGGGTGTGAACACTTGGTGCCAGAGCTTTTTAAAAACAATTTTCTAACTTGCAAGCATTCAATCTCAAAAAGAAGGTTAAAAGACGACACGCTCAAACTTTAAGAAATCTTATATATTGTTATACTAAGCTGCAAGAGGAGCATGTACCCATTACGTTTAGGAGATTTGAGCCTTGAAGGCAACTTTACAAAGAAAACGTCCCTGAGAAGAAAGTTAACAAAAACTTGCCAGGTTTTAAGATAAGAAAAGTATACAGTTTAATGATTGTTATACACTGTAAAACCCGACAAGTTAATAGAACTCCAAACTTATTTTGAAACAGATTACATCAAAATGTTTGAGTAACACTTATACCTTAACTGACATGTTTTAAATTCAAGTATAATCTTATCAATTGAGTTATATTTACTAGTAATTTTAAGTGACACAAACATATTGTTTTAAGTTAAATAAACATTATATATGAAGTTATCTTAACTAAAAAATGTTGTTAACACTGTACATATAGAGATCAAGTATCGTTAACTTAATGATTTTAATATATTTTGAACTAGGTATTTTGTTAGCACAATACATATGAAAAGCAAGTATATTTAACTTAAATATTTGTATTATCTTTAAATAAAAAACATTTTGCTGGATAAACCCCAATATAAATTAAAAACTTCAGTAGTACTCAAACATTTAATGTAGAGTATTTAAAAAAAAATTGAAACATATTACATACATATTTTTAGGTTACTGTAACTCAAACTCCCGAAGTTAACATTTTTCAGTATACATTAAAAAGCACTGACAATTTAAATGCAAATCACTGTTTTATTAAGTGACAATAAACCATTTACCAAACAAACAAACAAACAATATATATATGAAGTTCAAGGCAATCTTCTCATGCTGACAAAACAAGTTTCTTATTTTAAATAGCTTTTTTATTGAGAAAGCATGTTTCTTCTAAGGCTTCAATGTACTTTATTAGCCATCCTTGAATTGCCAAAGTATCCAGACCATAAATCTTAAAAAAAAAGTTGTTGTGATGGACAGGAAAAAAAAAAGTGTCTCCCACACCATGACTCATTTGAACTGAAACGAAATTATATTACCTACTGTAGAACATTACACTTGTTGAATGCAGTATTATGGCTCTGAAGGATGTGTCTGCATATAAACATAATTGTGATATATACAAAAGCCCTAAATGGGGCTTGAAAATGCTTTCGCATAAAACCTAATGGCACCATAAGCCTAAGTGAATCTGCAATATATCCCTCTACGAGAAGTCATTTTTGGCCAGAGTCATAAAACAAAGGATCCAAGTAATTACAACTAAACTTAATACCTCAATCCCTGTGATAGTGAATGAACAGAAAGACGGCTCGATACAATGGAATGTGTTGAAGGACATGTAGAATGTCCAATTTATTTTAAAATCTAATAGAGAAGAGGTTGTGGGTGATACTAAATCCTATTTACAAAAATGAGAGAGGTGCATGTCCTCCCTTATTCATGTGCTCCCTATGCCCTTAATTTGATTTGACCCGAGTTCATTTCTCGACACTTCAAACAAACATGGCCACTTTGGGCTGATGCTCAATGTTAATGGTGTGATTAGCGCCGTATCTTTCCCTTGGTGTGGCAATTTATTTTGCCCCATTAAGCCTTTGAAGCTATGCCCTGCTGACTCAGATGCTCTTAGTAACAAACAGTAATATTAAAATGGCTATTACCACCCAAATATATCATCTGGAATGGCTTATAAGGTCATAACAAAGTGTACCTCCCAGTGAAATGTCTGAAAAGGAAAGCAATACATCTGCATGCATGTTCTCAGAGACGAGACATGCCCTACCATTTTATGGAATATACTAACTGCCCATTTTGACTATATCCTTGGCTTTGCAAGCTACATCATGTGGTTAAACGTGGACACAACTGTGTTAAAGGGCAATGTAAAAACACCGGAAAAAATAAAATCTTACAATGATGTCAAAAGTGGATTAAATCCACAGAGTATGGGGTAACCCAAAGTTAAAAGCCTGTCAATGCTGCAAACCAACACATCTTCCAAATTGAACGACCCAATACATTGCCTGTAATTGGCCTCCAGAAGAACACTCATTTGTCTGATTGGAAAATGTTAATGATCAGATTCAGGCTGAAACATTTATTTGTTAGGACGTGGAAGGATTGTGTTTAAATCTAAAACAACTACCTGGTTGAAGCTACGGTACATTTGCATTCATGGTCAAGGAACCAACCTACACTTAAGGAAAGTGAACATCGTCCTCAACTGATATTTGACAGGCTTCCAGTATTCTTAAACATAATAAAATACATGTTTTTGCCATTTGCTGAAATGCCAACTGCTGGCTTTTTTCTTGTACAGTCATGTTCTTTTGTTCATACTGAACCTTTGTGCAACAGCCGATCCCTTTAGACTCTGCGTTCAATATTAGCCCTCCATATTTAGAATAATTTCACTAAGTAGATCTGAGCAATCTATATCCAAAAGACTATGCTCATTATAGAAAAACATCTCCAGCACTGCAGACTGGAGTCACAGTGGCCCTTTTGCATTTTCAGAGCTTTAATATAATTAGTAAAGACTTTGCGCTCCTGCTCACTGATCTGGCCAATCAGATGGTACATTTAGAGGCCATAATCACATTTGACATCAACACTGCTCTCTGGCATGAGCCCAAATGATGGCTGAACAAATGAGACATACAGTAACACTGGAGAAGCAGCTTTACATGAAGCAAATGTCCATCGATTTGGGAAGTGATTTAAGCCTAAACTGCATGCAGTTAACTCTCATATTTAACCTGTATTTCAGAGTTTACACACCATTAAAGCATACTGTAGCGGATGTGTTCTTTCTGACAATGATGAATTGCCTGCGGCTTATCAACGTGAGTTGGTGTGAGGCCATGGCTTGATGGGGTGTCAATCAATCTGTCTGTGATTTGAATGTGCTCGAAAGAGTTTATTTTCCCAAAGTGAGGAGTAGTCCCAAGATGCGTCTGGAGTAAGCATTAATTCAGTGTACAAATATCTTGAGGTTGGTTTACTGGATGTTATGCTACACAGAGCTATCCGTAGAGGTTTCACGGACGTATTAAAGAAAGGGACGTTCTTAGTATTTTACCAAACAGAAAAAAACGTGATTAGGACCTTTGCAACTCTTCTGAGCAGCCTCATTTATTCCATGACCTTTTTCATGTAATATAAAACCAGACCTTTCGAGGACCAGATGCACTTCTACAGATAAAGGACATTAACATCATTTTAAAAATACAAGAGCAATGGATAAAAAGAGAAGGGAAATTGTGCATGGCCTGGGTTTGGCAATTATAATAGATACAATCCCAATATACAAATGTTGCATCTTTAAAGATATGTCTGGGTTTGAAAATGATCTGATGGTTTGTTGGCGAGAGTATACATTGTGTGATCTGGCAGTGTAGGTTTAGGAATAATAATCCATGTAATTCCGACATCCACACTGTCATATGTCTTTAGATCATAGCTTGTATTCCTGCTTGAAAAATGCTGCTTATCATTTTTGAAGTACCGGTTTATCCATTAACTTTTACAAGAGCAATGCATCACATCCCGCATTAAATCATTTTTATAAGGTGTTTTATCCTCCCTTAATGGTATCTGCATATTTTATTTTATATGTAAGTCACTATTCGGTCTGAGTACTTCAGGTTGACATTTTCTTTCTTCCCTTTTTGGTGTTTTCATCAGCTATTCACAGTGTCCCTTTAAACTTGATGTGTGCTGATTTGAAGAATACAAAAACATAAATGAATAGCGTGTAAATAGCAGGTGGTCATTTGATATTTACCAGGATCAGCTGGCCATCACTGACTGGTAAATACAACTGGATCAATAGAGAAGAACAAACAAAAAAGAACTGAGTGATGTACAAAGAAGCCAGGCTCTTTGTTCTTCTTAGCTGCTAGAAACACAATAGATGCTACCGTTTACCTTTGACCTGTCACATTGTTTGCTAGGTGTCAATCTCTGTCTCCAAGTAGTGAGTGACTGAAGCCGTGATGAGATGTTACAAATATGACAGCTGGATGAAGCGCAAACAGTGCTTTAAGTCTTTATCTTTCTGAGGGAATTCCATTATGCTATTATTATTTGTACTGTTTCCCATTGGAGGGGCAACATTGTTTGTCATTTCTAGACATGGAATGCTTGTTTGTTTTAATCTGAGATCTACCGTTCAGGACGAACAAACACATGTGCATTTCTGAATATATAATATGGTATTTTAAAGAAACTACACAAGCAGATGAATGAAATGAGAACAGTTTGCAGTCTTTTGTGAGTATGTGTTGTATGTATAGAGCGATTACATAGAAAGCTATCAACACATGTATTCAAAAGAGGGGGGGAAAGCACACTTCACTGCCCAGGAAATAAGAAGATCATTCTGGTCGTACAGAACACTGTCAATGTGTCAGGTGGTTGCGTCCTAAATCCCAGTGGGAACAATTTGACATCAGGTACGCAATTTGAGATGTGCTCGTGCTGCATGTCATATATAAACAGTCAGCATCTTGGTAATATGTGATGCCTGTCAAATAACATATCTGTAAAAGTATGTTTTGTTCATTCTAATGGAAAATGCAGGTCGAATACCAATGTCTGTTTTCATCAAATACAAATGTTGATGTGTGACGGGTGTGCTATGCTTCTTGCTTTCTCAGCAGTTTTCTGAACGACATGCAATGTTGTTTTACTGAAACAGCATTGAGGTTATTCTAAACCAACAAAAGCATTTTATGTGTCCCTCACATGGAAAACTAATAATGGCTTATTGCCATAATCCTACCTATTTTGTATGTACACATGTATCTAAACGTGATTGCGTATAGCTGCATTTGAGGATAATAGGTCAGCCACAAAATGTCCTTACAACGTCTAAGGAAAACATGACAAAACTACTATGCTAACATGTGGTATGCTATTGACAGGGGCAACATTAGAGGAAAATGGTGCAACAGGACATCAAGTCGATCATTTGTTTAAATGTAGAGGTGTGAACCCTCCTGTTAATATGTTGTAATCACACCTAACAAATTGAAATGAGAATAAAAAACCCTTAAAAGGAGACAGAGAAAAAAAAAAGTTATTAGAGCTATGTCCTTACTTGCATCGCACTGATCAATTTGCCTCAGCCGTATGTCTCTAACACTCTCGCACACTCTCGCTCTCTGCGTTTATTGCCACATTTGGCAAGAACAACACTGAGAGGCATTATCAGCCTGTCGCTGAAATCGATGCTGGTGATAAAGTTGGTCCTCTGAATATGGCAGGCACAGCGCGAAAGTTATAAACACGCAAGGCAGGTTATACAACATATAAATGAGTAGGCATTAACCTTTCTGCTATCTGTATATATCTGCATTTAAATGATGGACTGTTTTAGGTTTGGAAATATGACTCGCTAAGGCCTTAATGGCAGTGATAGTGCTGTTGTACTTTTGTGTTTAATTGAGTTCAGAAAAGTGTTCCCAGATAATGAAAGGTGTGTGAGATAATGAAGGTTATGTATTATTTTCTGGTGTAATTAGGCATGATGGCTGCTATGGTTTTAAGTCATGCAATTCATTAATAATGTAATTCCCAGAAAGTATGCTCTCACGGTGAATGACCTGCTGAGGAGTTGATGAATGAAAGAAGCTTCTCCAGAAGATTGTATTAGAGGAGAGAATATCAACAGTTAATGAGTATTAAACCAACAATTATTCATTATAATGATTTTTCAATTTAATCATAACTGTACAGGGCAGGTAAAGTGCAGCCTGGAAGGAGGGTAGTGTAGATCATGTCAAGTCATTTCACAGAAAGCGAAAACACACCAAGTGACCTATAATTAATGGAATCATACCTTAATTTGGCCCTTTGCACAATATACAATCAGTAAATGCCAAAACTAGTTCCCTATTTAATTAAAATAATATTTTTGGGGGATATTAGTGTACGCCTTCATTAGATTGGACAGGAAATTAGGGTCACTTGCAAGTGGTTAAAAAGTAACACTGCAATTTAAGTTAACTTTAGGCAGCCACAACTCCTCAAATTTGATTATAATTAAATTTACCATTTTCATTATTAATCCCTCTTATAAATGCAATGCTTTATTAATTCACTTTTTTATGCCTTAATAAGCACCGCACTTTTAAGCATTTTGTTTCTGTCCTGTACAGCATGGGGATGTGAAACTGTCAGAAAGCATCAATATGAGAGGAATCAATATTTGCCAAGAAATACTATTTCAAGTAATCAGACAATTAGGAAACTGGTAGTCAATGGTGACTGATTCTCAATTCCAAAACCCAACAATGCTTAAGGGAATTGAATGGTCTTCAAGACTCTTGGTTGAATAATGATGATAAATAGCTCGTTAACTCAATTAACATACAAATTGTATTTTATTATCTTCAGAATTAACTATCTACTGTCTCAACTCTTCATCTCTGTATATTATCTGGAGTGTAGTTATGACACAGTTCTTCCTTGGAAACTTTACATACATTAATTTTATTTTTTCAACTTTCAATCCAACACAACGTGTTAATGAAATAGATGTTTTTGCTGATTCATCTGATCAAGGCGTTTTAAGCTAATACATCTTTCTAGCTTAATATTTGTATTTTTCACTTCTGATTTTGAGTTAGTATTTAGCCAATGTCTAAGAGCAGCCAACTCTCCAACACTGACGCAGGCAATTGGAACAACTGTGAATCCTCTATATATGTTAAAAGAGAACTTAATGGATCAAAACATTAGGGAACATCTAATGAAAGACAACTATTATTAAAAGTATAAATGGAAAAAAAGGTGTCACCAAACACACATGTTTAAAATGATCTATAGAATGTCAGAAGAGCAGTGCATTCTGGTTGTAGTACTATCCACACTATTTGGAGTTGAGTGGAAGGTGCTACAGCAGCCTGGCTGATAAGAGAAGGTACAGAAGATTGGGGTTTACAACAGAGGGGCCGGTATTAAACCGAGGCCTGAGGTTACACACTTATTGAACCGTGGCCATGTATTGATCGTTTGTTCGTTTGTACTCCACAGCTTGACACAAATGCAGAGTTAGTAACATTGATGGAGAGGATGGATGCTTATTAGATTAAAGGCCTGATCCCAATTACTTGGTTGTGAGACTGTGTGGTCAACAGTTAGATAGTAGTGTTCTTAGGGAAAGTGTTCATTGCCAAATGTAATTAATTTGTAATGATGTATCAAAATAAATACATACTATTTCCTGTTCTCTGCATTATGTGACGAACACAATTCAAAAGTCTCTCCTGAACTAAAATTAACTTCAGGTAACAATTTGTAAAGAAGATCTGGCAAACATACCACATGCAGTGCATCGGATAAAAGTCTTTATATGTCTCAACCTCTGCAGTGTTTATTGTTTGAATGTACGGCAGTGTGTGCACCGTCTTGTCTGATCAGTCCGCTGAATGCACAGGGATGCATGATGTTAGAGAGTCCATGCAGAGTAGCACTGTGTCCCGAGAATATTCTCTGCTCAGCAGCATCCTGCCTGCTGGAAAACTCGGAGTGTTAACACTTTCTCCTGGAAACTTGTTTGCGGGGTATTTTAAATTGAAGCTGGATGAGACAGCAACAATACAACTAAATGGCTTCAGTGTGTGTGTTCAGTATATTTTCCCTTGCCTAGATGTTTGAACCCTTAGATGCATAAGTGGGTATTTTTTGACCCGGTGAGGTGGTTTTCTTAGAGTATCTTTGTAATTATATTTTTTTATCATTTCATATTCCAGCTATTCCTCAAAAAACATGTTTTGGATATCATGCCATTCACATTTTAAATGTACATATACATTTTAAGAAATTGTAGTTTTCGTATTACCCCAAGCTTCCATAAGTGGGTATTTTTTGACCCGGTGAGGTGGTATTCTTGAAGTATCTTTGTAATTTATAATTTCATATTCCAGCTATTCCTCAAAAAACATGTTTTGGATATCATGCCATTCAAATTTTTTATTTAAATGTTTTACATTTTAAGAAATTGTAATTTTTGTATTACTACCCCAAGCTTCCATAAGTGGTTCAAAAATGACACGCATGCATTTTCTATGTATTTTTTTTTTTTTTTAAATGCAATTCTTTTTTCTAAAATTCTAAATATTGAACAATTAAATCTAAAATATTTCTAGTGTGAACCAAAATACAATACTAAATATTATACAAGTGATTGTCCATCCATCCATCCATCCATCCATCTTCTCCCGCTTATCCGTGGTCCGGTCGCGGGGGTAGCAGTTCCAGCAGAGAGCCCCAAACTTTATTTTCCCTGGCGACATCAACCAGCTCTGACTGGGGGATCCCAAGGCGCTCCCAGATCAGCGAAGAGATATAATCCCTCCACCTGGTCCTAGGTCTACCCCTTGGTCTCTTCCCAGCTAGATGTGCCTGGAACACCTCCCTAGGGAGCCGCCCAGGTGGCATCCTAACTAGGTGCCCGAACCACCTCAACTTTCTCCTTTTGACGCGAAGGAGGAGCGGCTCAACTCCGAGTCCCTCCCGGATGACCGAACTTCTCACCTTATCCCTAAGGGAGACGGCAGCCACCCTGCGGAGAAAACCCATCTCGGCCGCTTGTATCTGCGATCTCGTTCTTTCGGTCATGACCCATCCTTCATGACCATAGGTGAGGGTAGGAACGAAAATGGCCCGGTAGACGGAGAGATTTGCCTTCTGGCTCAGCTCCCTTTTCGTCACAACGGTGCGGTAAAGCGACTGCAGTACCGCTCCCGCTGCTCCGATTCTCCGGCCCATCTCACGCTCCATTGTTCCCTCACTCGAGAACAAGACCCGGAGATACTTGAACTCCTTCACTTGGGGTAAGGACTCATTCCCTACTTGGAGTGGACAGTCCATCGGTTTCCTGCTGAGAACCATGGCCTCAGATTTGGAGGTGCTGATCCTCATCCCAGCCGCTTCACACTCGGTTGCGAACCGATCCAGTGAGTGCTGAAGGTCGCAGGCCGATGAAGCCATCAGAACCACATCATCTGCAAAAAGCAGTGATGCAATCCTTAGCCCACTGAACTGCAGACCCCCTCCCCCACGACTACGCCTCGAAATCCGATCCATGTATATTACAAACAGGATTGGTGACAAAGCGCAGCCCTGGCGGAGGCCAACCCTCACCGGAAATGGGTCCGACTTACTGCCGAGGACCCGGACACAGCTCTCGCTTTGGGAGTACAGAGATTGGATGGCCCTGAGTAGAGACCCCCTCAACCCATACTCCCGCAGCACCTCCCACCGTAACTCCCTGGGAACTCGGTCATACGCCTTCTCCAAGTCTACAAAACACATGTAGACCGGATAAGCGTACTCCCAAGCCCCCTCAAGGATCCTTGCGAGAGTAAAAAGCTGATCCGTCGTTTCACGACCAGGACGCAATCCGCATTGTTCCTCTTCAATATGAGGTTCGACAATCGGCCTGACCCTCCTTTCGAGTACCTTATGGCGCGTTTCCACTGCAGGCCTCGCTCGGCCTCACTCGGTTTGGTTAGGCCTTATTAGGCCCGGCTCACTTTAATGCTGCGTTTCAATTACAGTTTAGGAACTGGGGCAGTTACTATAGTAACGCAGTGTAGGCGGAGCCGTGACGTCATCTTCAACGAGAGCCCCAAAAAACAACACAGCCGTTAGCTCTTAGCACTCAGAGCTCACAGCTCTTCATATCTGTTCAGAAACTAGACACAAGTTAAACAAGTACAAACCACAGACTGTCTGTGTCATGGTGAATACAGTCGCTGGTTTATTTGTGTCTGTAGGCCGTTGTTGTGAGTGTGGACGGTCGGAGCATATACAACGTTAGCTTAGCCAAGCTACATTTAGAAAACACGCATTTTAAAAGGTTTTTTCGCCTGCCGTCTGTCTGCAGACTTGTCAAAGCATTAATTCATGGTTTTTACTAACCGGTATCAGTATGTTGTTACTTCGGCATCATTTTGAAATGTGTATTATAATTAAATCACGGTCAAATATGTTCATCTTGTTGTAGTTGTAGCCCCCTTGCCAGCGATTCTCTCTCTAGTTTAGCATACTCAGCCCGACTCAGCCTGGTTGTTCCTGGCCCTAGAACCACGATTTAGTCGGGCCAGAAAAAAGGTGAAAAAGTAGCTCCGGGCCAAAACTAGGCCAAGTGGAAACGCAACCAAAAACGGGCCCCGCACGGCTCGGCACGCTTAAAGCGAGCTACCCGCTGCAGTGGAAATGCGCCATTATAGTAAACTTTCCCGGGGAGGCTGAGTAGTGTGATGCCTCTGTAATTGGCACACACCCTCTGATCCCCCTTTTTAAAAAGGAGAACCACCACCCCGGTCTGCCACTCCTTCGGTACTGTTTCCGACTCCAGCTCTGCCTCTAACATAGAGGGCGAAGTTGTCGGGTTCAGGAGTTTCTCAAAGTGTTCCTTCCAACGCCCTAATACTCCATCAGTTGAGATCAACAACGTCCATCCTTACTGGACACAGCTTGGATGGTTCCCTGCTTCCCCCTCCTGAGGTGACGGACAGTTTTCCAGAACAACTTTGGTGCCGCCCGAAAGTCCTTCTCCATGTCTTCTCCGAACTTCTCCCAAACCCGCTGCTTTGCCTCGGCCACGGATGAGGCTACTGCCCTTCGGGCCTGTCGGTACCTTGCAACTGCCTCGGGAGTCCCCTGGGATAACAAATCCCTGAAGGCCTCCTTCTTCAGTCGGACGGCTTCCCTGACCACCGGTGTCCACCAGGAGGTTCGAGGGTTACCGCCCCTTGAGGCACCTAGGACCTTGAGACAGCTCCCCGCCGCGGCTTCGGCAATAGAGGCTTTGAACACCGACCACTCTGGTTCAATGTCCCCAACCTCCACAGGAATGCCCGAAAAGCTCCGCCGGAGGTGTGAGTTGAAGGCCTCCTGAACTTGGGCCTCCTCCAGACGTTCCCAGTTCACCCGAACTACACGTTTGGGCTTACCAGGTCTATCCAGAGGCTTCCCCCGCCACTCGACCCAACTCACCACCAGATGGTGATCAGTTAACAACTCCGCCCCTCTCTTTACCCGAGTGTCCAAAACATACGGCCTCAGGTCCGATGATACGATAACGAAATTGATCATGGACCTTCTGCCTAGGGTGCTCTGGTACCACATACACTTATAAGCATCCTTATGTTCGAATATGGTGTTTGTTATGGACAATCCATGACTAGCACAGAAGTCCAGTAACAAACCACCACTCCGGTTCAGATCAGGGGGGCCGTTCCTCCCAATCACGCCCCTCCAAGTGTCTCCATCATTGCCCACATGTGCGTTGAAGTCTCCCAGCAAGATTAAAGAGTCCCCTTCAGGAGCCCCATACAGGACTCTTTCCAGGGTCTCCAAGAAGGCCGTATACTCTGAACTGCTGTTGGGTGCATACTGCATAAGCACACACAACAGTCAGAGTTTTCCCCCCATAACCCGCAGGCGTAGGGAGGCGACCCTCTCGTCCACTGGGGTAAACTCCAACAACGAAGCACCCAACCGGGTACTTGTGAGTATCCCCACACCCGCCCGGCGCCTCACACCTTGAGCAACTCCGGAGAAGAATAGAGTCCAACCCCTATCCAGAAGTAAGGTTCCAGAGCCGACGCTGTGCGTAGAGGCGAGCCCAACTAGATCCAACTGGTAATGCTCCACCTCCCGCACAAGCTCCGGCTCCTTCCCCCCCAGAGAGGTGAGGTGACGTTCCACGTCCCCAAAGCCGGCTTCTGTCGCCCGGGTCTGGTCCGTCGAGACCCTCTGCTTTCACTGCCACCCTTCTGGCAGCGCACCCGACCCCATCACTGTTTCCCGTAGATGGGCCCGCGGGACGGAGAAGCGGAGGTGTTGCCCACGTTGCCTTTTCGGGCTGGGCCCGGCCGGGATCCGTGGCAAGCCCGGCCACCAGACGCTCGCCGACGAGTCCTCCTTCTGGGCCTGGCTCCAGAAGGGGACCCCAGGCTTCCTCCGGGCCGGGTATCCTCACTTCTTGTTTTTTCTTTCATGAGGTCTTTTGAACCAATCTTAGTCTGGCCCCGTGCCTGAGACCAATTTGCCATGGGAGACCCTACCAGGAACACAAGGTTCCAGACAACACATCCCCCAGGTTCATCAGGGCACACACACCTCTCTACCACGGTAAGGTGCTGGTTGTTCAGAGAGGGTGATTGTGATTGTTCTTAACGAAAATGACAAAAATGTCATAACAACACATTATTCTAATACGGGTCCTTTTTGACCCACTTATGGAAGAGTGTAGGGTCCAGTCACTCGTGCATCTAAGGGTTCCCATTATGTTTATTTACGCGTGTTCTTTGTTGCCAGGTGGTCTTTTTCGCTCAGTTTTATATAGTCTTAGTCATGTGTTAAATATACGATATGATATGATACAATACCATTTGACCGATTGCTCCTAAGAAGCATTCAATATATGACGAAACTCACAATCATTATAGCATTATTTATACATATATATATATATATATATATTAGTGCTGTCAAAATGATCGCGTTAACGGCGGTAATAAATTATTTTAATTAATTGCGTTAAAATATTTAACGCATTTAACGCATGTGCAGAATGGCCCGCCCCATACGTGACACCAGTGGCAGCGCTAGGGTATGGCTGGGGTAGGCTACACCCATACCAAGAAATGGCTTATGAAAAATGATGTTAAAGTAAGCAAAATAAAGTCTGCCAACTCGCGCGGAGTAAATTGCACAGACAGCAGTTAGTAAGATTGATTTCAGTAGCCACGGTTTTGAAAACTTTTGTCACGTAGTGATCGTCTTCTCAATAGAACATCTTTGATAACGGCGTGGTGTTGTTGCAGGAAGTCCCGACGGAGAATACTTTTGCTGTAGTACAGGGCAGAGCCATATAATAGTAATAATATGGCTCTGGTACAGGGGTGCACATAACTGGTACGCAGGTTATGCATGTAATCTGAAATGCGTACCGTCACTTGTGTAACAAAGCGCATTTGCGTACCGACGTACTTGTGAAGCTTTTCCAGAAGGCGGTTAGATCACCGGACGACAGAGTCGGTCTCCGTGTGCACAGACAGGGCTGCTGTTAACGTCGGTCTGTACAACGGAACTGTGCCAAAACTACGCCAACCGGCTGCGGAGGGAGACTCCCCCCTTCACTGGAGAACTGCGCTAAAACAGCTGATCACAACGTTCACACTCTGTGGTCACGAAGTACTCCACTAGCCGCCCCCCCCCCCCCTCTGTCGACTTTCTTGAAGTACTCCCCCGTTGATAGAAATCAACACGTAATGAATTAAGACCCCACGGTTTGATGATTGATAGGTGTGTGGGTTGTCTTTCATTTTGACATGCAGAAAAATGTTATAATAAACATAGATACGTATGTTAAATGGATATATCCGCCTTCTTTTAATTATCTTTCCATTCCCACAACAATATACATAAATAAATGGCATATTTTGGACATAGTTCGAATGGTGATTAATCATGATTAATTAATTTTTAAGCTGTGATTAATCTGATTAAAAATGTTAATCGTTTGACAGCCCTAATATATATATATATGTCTATATATCTTAACCGCACCCCAAGGCTCCTTGAAGGAACCCTTACTTTTTGCAGTGTTCTGGAGGTTGTGGTCGGATGGATGATGAGCCGTATTGTGATAGCAGTCCTGCAGGGGGGATTAAAAGTGTATAGGCTCCGCAGGGATTAGTGAGATGCAAGGAGCAGGGACTGTGAGTGGGCCATTAAAATGGCAGGGAAGGAGGACAAGGTTATCCATCTCATTCGTGCAATAAAGGTGCAATTGATCTGTTCCAATTACAATGCGAGCCAAAGAACATGAGGTATTCGGGTTTGTTTTGGTTAACAAACCCCATGTCTAAAGGGAATGGGATTTAGCTGAGGATAGCAGACATGCTTCCCTTCTGATACATTTTATTTGTACACCGTGGTGATCTGAGTTATGGCTTTATTATTTTCCAACTTCAAAAAAAGCACAAAACTGTATATTGAGGTAGAGTCTGTCCACGTCCAATCATAGTAAGAAACTGTAATACTGTTGAAGTATTTCTGTAATGGGCAGAGCATAAATAGTAATTATGAGTCGGATCATGTCCATAAGTGCTTTTGGCTATCAGGAAATATCAGGCACCCAAGGGTGTCATTAAGGCATTCAATCTATTTCAGACATGGGAACACAAACATATACTTATGTGATTAGAAAGGCCTACACAATGCACGGTTCCAATACATCACATGCTGTCAGATGTTCAGCATGGATTAAGAAGATGAAAACGTTTGGAATATTTTATATCCAAGCCATTATAGGCAGTAAGTACAATATTTAACAAATACATTATTGATTATCATTACGTGTATTTGGTGCTGTTTTTTTATGTAGTTTATGGCACATTACAGTTATTTATCAATATGTTGTTGTACCATGTTGGAACAGGTATTTTCATTATTTACTCAAATTAATATATTGATTAATAGTTGTGTTGTTTTGTCCAACAAAAACAATATAAACAGCGCATTTACCTTTGAGAAACTGGAATAAAAATTATTCATGACTGAAAAGATGAAACTATTATCAGAATAATTGCAAAATATTACTTTGTTTATGTTTTTATTCCACCATACTTGGATTACGTTATGACAGATTATTGCCAGGTCCCTCCAGAACAACACATATTTAGTGTTGAATGAAAGTTACTCACAGTACTCATTAAATAATCATTAATGTGGCTGATCCTAGTGGGAAATCAGCATCAAACTCCCAAAACAAAGCACCAGCAAAACTCTGAGAGAAGTAAAAGACAGCAATGAACTCAAATTACGTGTCAAAATCAAAACCTTTTTATATGTGTAATTGATTGTATGCCAACAAATCATATAGACTGTCACATAGGCTAACCTTTATGTTGATATTCCCTTTATGTTTACATGTCAGCATCAGACTACCTTTAAAATAATGCCCTTTTCAGACCCTCAAATCTCCGCCTGTATCAAATCCAAAAGAGAGCTGTAGGAGGAAGGCAGCTTTTAATATTTACTTGGTCTAAAAACAACAAGCTGTGTGAGACAAAACAATAATATATTTCTTATATAATCTTGGCAATATTAAGCCTACACAGCATATCCACTAACAGAAGTAGACTAGTGTCTGCACTGACTCCCACCTGGGACTTCCTGCAGGCCCACCTCAGCACCCGGTCAGAGTTTAAACGGAGTGTACTAACTGTGCCAGAGGATTTAAGTGCGTCCACTTATGCCTTAGTTATGTTCAACACGACCTGAGTGGAAAAGGTTATGCCTGGAAGGTTTTCTACTTGTTTATTGACATTTGGGTGTACTGCTATGATTCTCATTACAAAAACATTTATTAAACAAGAGTTCAAGAACATGTGACATAATAGACGTTGAAGTAAGTTTGGAGTGCACATTGTGGTCTGCAGTCCAAAGGAAAACAAAGAAGGTGGGTGGGCACAGATGCTCTGGAAATCAGTCTGTCCAACCCTACTTTCCTCTACTGTGGTATCCCCAACCATTCAAGCTCCCTTTAGTCCAGGGGTGTCCAAAGTATGTCCCGGGGGCCAAATGCGGCCCGTGGTCCATTTTGAATTGGCCCTCATGAAATACTAGAAGTATAACTAGAATGTGCTTGTCTTATATTGTACTTCTTAAATATATACAGTATGTAACGATTGCAAAATGATATTACACAGTAGCATTCATGTATTTATAAGCCCATTTTTCAGATAAATGCAGTCAATTAAAGTTGAGAACTTTGTATAAAAAATCTTGGATGATAACAAAAAATGCACTTGCATAACACGCTTGAAATACACCTTTCATTTGTCCCCTTATTATAATCAATCTGAGGCTTCTGGTTTAAGGAATGAGCTGCAAAATAAATAAATGAATATCTATGGAAAGCTGTGTTTTTTCTCAAGTACAAAGAATAATTTACCTACATTTGATTGATTTTGGTAACTTATAACTTCACTTAAAAGGACATACCTCACCTCTAGCCAGTGGCCTTTGTATGTTTTTATTTATGTGGGCATCAGTGGAAAAAGTTTGGACACCTCTGCTGTACTCCCACCAGAATGATTGAATCAATGTTCAATGAATAGCCTAAACTAGCTGAACCCTAAGTTTGGAGTGGACATTGTGATCTGTAGTCCAAGGGAATAACAGGAAGTGAAGACACATTATTAAAATATGAATCTGTGTTACCCTACTTTCCTCAAATGAAGTGCCGTCAACTATTGCACCACCCTGCAGTCCGGCTCAAATAGTAGAGTACATTTTCACTGAATAGCCCAAACTAGCTGGACATACCACCGCTGGGATGTGAACCCTGGTCTTTGTGGTTTGGGGAATTAATTTTGCCCTTCAGCCATGCATGCTAATGATTTCCAGATTTCAAAAACACCTTCAAAGAGAAATCCTCAGGCAGATCATGGGTAAAGTCCGGGTGCCCTAATGACAAATGGCCAGCTGCCTTTAGTTTAGTCTTTCCCGAGTTCATTTCCCATCACAGCACAAAGTGATTTGCTCAGAACCTTAAGCTATGACCCTCATCGAGCAAAGATAAAAGACATGATAGAATAGCCACGGAGCTAAATTATGAAAGGCTTCATGATGCAACATTTGAAAGTAAAATACAAACTGTACAGGAAACCAAGGTGTGTGGGCGTTGACCTTGTGGCAAAAGGAAAAGAAAAAAAACGTCAGTTTTGAAGGTTCCTGGCATCTTTCATTTACTGTCTTCAAATGTGTTGCTCCGGGTGACATTTATTGCCCTAACATTCATCAGCTAAATAGTAACCTCATTATAAAACAAGCTTCATTCAAATCAGGGATTATAAGGGATGTTTTATAATGTATTTAGTTTATTAAAGTGAATAAATAAATTATTTGAATTACATGTGAACAACTATTAAATACATTTTAAGAAAAAAAACCATTCTGAAGTTTTAAGCTCAAGTTTTAAGCAGAAGTTACTTGGCCCTAAAAACATGGAAATAGACTAAACAAGCAAATGAAAAACGCATCTTCACCAATTTGACAGCACACATGTAGCACTCAGAATAATACAAGTGAAATAAAAAAGCTGCAAATACAGCAAAGAAAACCAAAATCCAGACAACACCACTCATCGGAAACAATGTGTTGGTGGTGTTTCTGTTATTAGTCCATTTAGGACAAATGTGAATGTAATTTATTTCTGATATACAGCACACTAACCAGTACCACCGCTGATTCTTTAAAAGCTGTTTGTGACTTTCCTTATTTTTTAGTTTTTAGGAACAGGGCTGGGTAAAACACATTCAACCATAAATCCATTTGCTTTGTTTACACTGTA